>NW_025335587.1:1252996-1463687 GCF_004798865.1 Varanus komodoensis | reverse complement strand
CCAAATGAGAAGGAAGGACTCCCTGGAGAAGAGCCTAATGCTGGGAACAATAGATGGC
This sequence comes from Varanus komodoensis, assembly GCF_004798865.1. Taxonomy (NCBI): domain Eukaryota; kingdom Metazoa; phylum Chordata; class Lepidosauria; order Squamata; family Varanidae; genus Varanus; species Varanus komodoensis. The sequence continues at coordinate 1,463,629 of NW_025335587.1, read as the reverse complement.
AAAAGAAGAAGGGGACGGAAGAGAATGAGGTGGCAAGATGGAGTCACTGAAGCAGTTGGTGTGAGCTTAAGTGGACTCCGGAGGATGGTGGAGGACAGGAAGCCCTGGAGGAATGTGGTCCATGGGATCGTGATGGGTCGGACACGACTTCGCGACTAACAACAACATCATCTGTAGATCATATCTGCACCTACAGTGAGTTGATATGGCACATTATTTTGCAAGAAAGGCTCAGCTGGAGTTGAAAACGCAGACCAAAATGTACTGTCAGAAATATCTGGAAAGTATTCATGGCACGTTAAAGACTACAGGTTGTTGGCATTGTTCTTTGCACAATATTTGATGTTTTGGATACTTTACTTCTGGAGGTTATTGTTTGGGTGAAGGAGGTCACACATTATGAGGTCAGATATAATGCTTACATTAATTCTGTCCATAATCATGTCAATTTAACTATTGTCCTTTCACTCCAAATGTGCATGTCATTCCCGAAATGTAGCCATCGATTTTCTCAAGGTTGTGACCTCTTCATATTCACCATCACAAAAAGCAGAACTATTCCATATTCTGATTCATTTCTATGGGGTTAACATTTCAGCTGCATTTAACACTAGCTAATTCTTTTGAAATGAGCTCCATAATCCAGCAAAAATTTACTGCTGTCTGAAGCACACAAAAGTCACAAGAGGGACTAACTTTGAATAATAATGAACAAGCTTGCCATTCTCTTACAGAATGTCTTCAAGTGATTCAGATAAATCCAGCATAATTCATTAAGAAAAACTATATCATAAAGTCCCTGCACAGTCCTCTGGGGACCTCCCTTTTGTTTGTTCCATGGTGGGGAAAACAAGCTATTTTACTGAAAGGGCAGCAGCAGATTTCATTTGGGTGTGAAAAATTCTCTAAATGCCTTACTGTGCATTAAGACAATTAGAGAAAACAAAAGTCAAACAACAAACCACCCACTCAGCCCAGGATAGGCAAGTGAATTTATGAACCCCTGGGGCTACAGGAAAGCAGCTGCACTATCCCTTAGATTTGCCTTTTCACTGACAAGTCTGACATACTATTTCACAGGCACTTCCTGTGGCATAAATTAAACTCTGATAGATAATTTGTTAGGGATTCTAAAGTATTTAGTTGCTAGGCAAGTCAAATTAATTGCAACAGAGATCAGTTCTGGACTGGTGTGGAATTTTCTTATCACCATGGATATCTAGGAATGCAGATACTAAATAGTATCTCTGTCCCACCCTGAGGACTTGTGGAAGGTTAATACACATATGTTCATATGTACATTTTAATCCATCTAGGGCTCAGTAAATACACTCTCGAGTTGATTTTGGACTGCCTCAAAAGGACCAGTCATTTAATAGATCTTTCAAAAGGTGGTCAGGTAAGCCTTGGGAATAGGATGGGGTATCAGAGTTGCCTAAATGCAAGACAGTTATACAGATAAAGGTAAAGGTTTCCTCTTGACGTTAGGTCCAGTCGTGCCTGGCTCTAGGGGGCGGTGCTCATCTCCGTTTCCTAGCCAAGGGAGCCAGTGTTTGCCCACAGACAGTCTCCATGGTCATGTGGCCGGCGTGACTAAACACCGAGGTGCACGGAACGCTGTTACCTGCCCACCGAAGTGGTACCTTTTTATCTACTTGCATTTGCATGCTTTCGAACTGCAAGGTTGGCAGGAGCTGGGACGGAGCAACGGAAACTCACTCCGTTGTGCAGATTTGAACCAGTGACCTTTCGATCAACCAGCCCAGCAGCACAGCGGTTTAAACCACTGCACCACCTGCAGTCCCTGCATAGATATTCTGGACACCTTTTCTAGATCTACTGCATTGCATGAATGGTGGTGGCTTCTAATAGGATGATCAGAGTAGTTCCTGGAATATAACACATTACCATAAAGAACTGGTGATACTCAAGTCCACATTGGGCCTTCTCACCATTTGATGGAAATTCTCTCCTGGCCACTTTAACAACCCTAGAATTTCAAGTGCAGTGCTTCTCCCTGGAGGAGTTAAGTCCATAAACCAGAACAGAAGTTTAAATCTGATCTTTTACAAAGGTTCCCCTGCATCATGGAGGACAAACCTCTTCTCCTTTATCCTCAAAGCCAAGATCTAAGAATTATGATTCTAGTAAACATTTTAATCACTCATAATGTTTGCAGGTGGGACCAGGCTGCTCTTACTTAACCGATGGAGTGACTCAAAAGTCTTGCTTATTGTGCTAGTTTTGAGCTAGTGTATGAAAGGTATAGAGTAACTATAGTTTCTAAATTCTATATTCCATAATATAATTATAGTTTCCAGATTCTTCCAACAGATGTGTAATACAGTAGTCTGTGGATGAATTTTCAGTTAACTCTCCTTAAAAAAGCCAGTTCTAATGAACAGGACTTCCCTTCATATACTATTGTATTTGATGATTTACTTAATAGCAATGTCAGTTGAATTATAGGTTTAAATCAAGTCAAGCTCCCTAAATGTATGGAATGTTATAATGCAGGATAGGCAAAAGAAAACATTTTCTAAGGCTAGTATTTGGTTACCTATTCATGTCCTGTATTTATGTACTAGAGTTGACATCACCTGGTTGCTACTAAATGTCTGTAAATGAGGCAGCATGATTCCTCCTTAAAAGCCATGTGAGAAAGCACCCTTAATCTCCCCAAGCTACTTTTTCTTGTTATGGTTAAGAACATCAACTTCAACTGTTCAACTATTCAGAATACTAGAAAGCCAAAGAAGATGCTGGAGCATTGGTGTAAGTTTCCCAAAAACTTACCACAGTAGGAAGAAGGCTTCTTCCATAGGATGCCATGAGATTAGACAGGATGGTACCTTTCCCAGGATTTCTGCTGCATGCCTCATCCAGCAAATTTGATTTACTTCAGTTGTCATCAGATGAGGACCTATGTACCTGAAGCCCAATGAATCCCACCTAGCTTGCATTACTGATGTCCAATTTTAATCTAGGATATTCACTTCCATAAATACGACTGCATGAATGCTCATGAATGTGAGGAATGGATTTTATATGTACAGGCCCAATTCAAATAGCATGCCTCCTGCAAGGATGTGGGAAGTGAGGTAGACACACTGGGTATGTGTGTGCGTGTAGAATTTTGCTTTCAAGTTCCATCAGATGTATTACAGATATGGATGTCTGGCTTATCAGAAGCTCCAGGAGTGGGAGGATAATTCCCTTATGGTGGCGTGGGAAAGGATATTGGAACTAAATTTATATGGGCTCAGAATACCCAGTTCCCTCTTTCTGGCTATGGCCACCAATAGAAAAAAGACAGTGTTCATAACATATCAGTGCTTTGTTTTGACCAAATGCTACAGGCAGTCTTCTGCCAGTCTATCTTATCAGAATCCTTGCTGGGTCTGTACAGTTGTTGCTAGTTATTGGGCTGCTAATAATCTCAGACCAAGGGCTTTCCTTAGAGCCTGCACTCTTTTCGGACTTCAATTCTAAGTCTGCATAGATTGCATCAAAGTTTGGCCTGAGGCTACAATATGGTGGTTTATCACAAAATGAGTGAAAGGTTGAAACCACCATGTTTCTAGCGGTTCTTGGAAGATAACTGATCACCCGGACAACAGAGTGAGCAAGACACAATGCCAGGAGATGCTTTATTTTTCCCGCTTTCCTAAAATCACAAACACAGAGAGGAAGAGCCAGTATGATTCTGTAACACTTCTTGTATTCTTGAGTCACTGCACCTTCTGCTGTGTTTGCCAAGTTCCTTTTCTAGGCAAGTCTTCTGAGACATCGCCAAACCTATCCTCTTAGTGCTTATGACTGCAATATATTACAAGGCTGAGTGTTTATGCTAATAGAGTTAGTACCACGGCACTCTTTTATCCCCTCACAGCATTTGGCTGAATCGGAAGCAGGTAGCCACAGTGATGGTTGGGCACTCACTCTATGGAATGCCATCCTGCAGACTCAGACAGCATTAGTGGAACTCAGTTGTGCAAAAGCTTGTACATCTAAGTGGAATGTACCCTAAAGGAGTACATGGCTCACTTCTGAGAGTGCTTGTTCAAATGGTTTCCATCCTGTGAGTTTCCATGAGGATGAAAAACAGCAATGGAAGCAGCTCTGCCATCCTGCCTTCTCTTAGTCAGGGGTGTGCGTGCGTGCATGTGTGTTTCCTCTCATGTTGTTACATTAGGCAGTAGGACAATCTTTAATGGTATAACGTACTGCAAAATATGGAAAGTGTTGATTTGAGCCTGCGGACACTTTCTCGTGTTACTGGAGTAGCAAATTACCTAAAGAGCTGGCATTTTGCAGTGGAGCCCACTCTGCTTCATCCACTATAATCTAATTCAGCTGCTTATTTTCTGGGCTCTCATTAATCCTGTTGTTCAAGATTTCTTTTGCTTTTAATCCTGTACTTCAGGGAGCCCCTTAGTCCCACCAGAAATGCAGAGAACTCAGATATAGTAAATAAAAGAACAAATCTGCTGTAATAAAGCTCAGCATTCCTCTTAAATCAATCAGCTTTCCTTCCCCCAATGGACAGCATAAAGTTAGGCAAGTGACTCCTCTTTCATCTGCTGATTAAAAAATGGTTCCTTCAGTTTAACTCAAAGAAGAGCTCACACAGGTAACTCTTCCCCAGTGCTGCCACTCCTGTAGCACGTTAACTAAAAGAAGTGCTTCAAAAGGCACATTTTACTTAGCTATGTGGGAGCAAAGGGAGAGGTTAATTTCATATTTTTCTTTCCCCCCTTCACAAAAGACACAGAGAGATTAAAAAAGGCAAGTCAATTAAAAAAAGGGATTTAAATTGTGTGGTGCATTTTTCACTGAAGTTGTTAGGAAAAGAAAATTCTATTTTTCCCAGCATAGCATTGCACTGATTTGCTTGGATTTTAATTATCCAATGTAGTATTTATTTTATTTATTGAAAATAGTGATGTCCCTCCTATCTACCTATAGTTTGAGCCAGTTTATCCCTCCCCACCCACCCCCAAAAAGACACACCAGTAAAAACTGCTGTATGTAAAAGGAATAAGGAACAATAAAAGACAGCAATGAAGCAACTGAGCAGTAACTTTCCTTCATTGTCAGAGATAACAAGATCACTTCAGAAGCTGTTAATTCTGGGCAAGATTTTGTTCTTTGTGAGATTACGCGGTATGTGACTTTTTTTTTTTAACATAATCCAATGGCACTTTAGCCACACTAGCTCTTAGTGTTCCCCATTGTGTCAAGTTACTAGTCATCACTGAATAATCCAGCGCATTTTAACCAGGAAGTCAGGGCTGCTGGACTCAATGAAGCATACATTCAAGTAAGCATGCATCAGATTCAGCCTTAATCCCACTTAAAGCCTGTTGCTGTTGTCTATGTTTAACACACACTCTTCTGTGCTAGATTAGGCTACTGTTGCATGCAGTAAGTTCTCAACGACACATGACATGGCCTACTTCTTCCATGATAATGGTGTTGAATTGATCACGTTTTTAAAGGTGAAAAGGTAACTTACTACTCCAAGGATTTTCCCTTCTTGTGATCAGAGTATTCTTTGAATACTGTGAACAAACTGAAATCTGTTGTATGAGTGATTTGGGTCTGACCCTTGATAAACTTGTGATAACTCCGAGTTTGAAATTTTGCTAATGCTTAACGTTCTCCACCAAGGAAAGGACATGATGTCTTTCCACAGGTGTAATAAAGATGGCATCCTTGGTAGATGCCTTCCACTTATTCAGCCATTTGACTAAATATACATCATGCCATTCTTAGTTCATTTAGGTGTTGTTATGTTTGTTCATTTAAACGTTAAGCTGAAATTAAGTAATGAGTGGATATATTTGTGTGTGTGCACCTGTCTTTCTGGTGGATATGCCTTTGATTGACTGCCATCCGCCCTACTATTTGTAACTATATTTTAAGATTTCTTTTAAAAATAGTTACTTCCTCTGCAACTGTGCTTATCACCTGCCATTAATAAAAGAGGTATGAAAAATGCATGTAGATGCTGCCCCCAAAAGTAGAGCATGTGGGCATTTGTTCTATCACCAGTATGGCGCTAATGAAGAACCCTGTGATAAGCTGAGGAGTTTATCCATTCAGTATCCAATGTGATGGCTTTAGGGCCAGTACATATGTACAGAGATATATAAGGAATAGTTAGTCGATAGCCATGCCGATATATGCACAGACTGGTATAGCCCAGATCAGCTGTGAGCTAAGCAGCTTTATACAGTGTTGATGTACTGTGGTGGTCAGAGTGTGAGAGCAGAACTAGAGAGACTGAGGCTTAGGCCTCTATTCTGCTGAGAGACTCACTGGCTTATCTTTGACTAATCTTTAATTTATCTTTACTAAACTTGGAGTAGTGCTAAATATATGGCACTCTGAGTTCCTTGGAGGAAGGTGGATTATAAATGCAATGAATGAATGAATAGTAAATGTTCTTGACTCATTAACTTGGGACTTAAGCTAGGCTGGGATTGCATTGCCTATTAAAGTGAACACCTGGCCCTAACACTTGCCATTATTCCTTTAACATCTGTAATCCACAGGTGTGCAAGGATGTCAACACTTTATGGAAATAAGAACTAAAAATAGGTGTCAGGGAAAATAAATCAGCTGAATGATTCATCAGTTTCTCCCAGTTACATTTAATCAATGATCATAACCTCAAAGAGTTCAGTTATCATTGATCTAAATAGGTTTATGGCCTTGAGGTATCAGCTTACAGATGGATGAAAGGGATGGAAGAAAAATGCTTTGTACTCTTGCCTCACTTGTCATGTATAAAAGCCTTTCCTACAACACTTCAATGAAACATTTCATTTAGGGATGTTTGAAGGATCTGATAAGAGGGTGAAAATTGGATAGTTTTCCTCAATTTGGCCCTTTGGTTCGGCTTAATTGCCTTGCCAACTCATTGGGTGCAAGTTGAGCCAACTCGTAAACTTCTCCCTGTAGGGCAAACCACAGTTTGTGCATTTCTGACTACTAATGAAATTTGCCAAAGTAAGCACCCCAAAATCACATGGCTTTAGTGTTTTCACAAATCACAATTTGCACAATTGTATATTACAATTTTATACAAATCAACAGATTCCATGCAAATCATGCTAGAGTTATGTACATTTTGGATACTAATTCACACATATTGAGTGAGCACTCTTTAAAAATTGTGTGCGACTCAGAGACGAATGTCTGCAGGAAACAAGAATCTGACTTGACCTGCTTCCAATCATCAGATCAGAAAGAGGCAGGGAATCTCTTGAGTTCATATGACTTGAGATTTCCCTGTTTTGCTACTTTAACCATAACTGATGTTTCACCAGAATGCTAACATAGAAGTACTGTCTCAGTATTTTCAGGCAACATGTAGAAAAACAAGTGGTTCTTGTTGGCCACTCATGTTGTTTGTCCATTCCATGATAGTTTTGCCCCCCCTGCACCAACAAGAGGACACAGATTTTGCTAACCCTAACTGGAAGCTTAACTCTAGATAATGCTCAGGTATACTCCATATCTATTTAGTAAACATGCTAAAAGGAACTTAGTGTTCCTGCGAACCAATTGTTTGCTTGCCCACCCTAGGCTATTTATACTGCCCCTGGATACACCCAGGTTTTTCATAACCGTAACACTAAGCTCAGGGTGAACCCCAAACTTAGCACCCTGGTCACTATAAGTTTAGACAGCATGCAAGATGGCCTCACTCAGGGGTTGTCAACCACTCTCATTGAATGCAGTGGGATTTACTTCAGAGCAGAGATGTGAAATTGCACAAGGGGTTAATCATACTAATGGCTTTTCTCTTTCTCTGAATGCTTGGACTTTATTCTCTGCAAGCTCTTTGGAAAGTTTGTGCATGTTTCATGTCTGCTAATGGGCTTATGAACCAATCCTATCAAATACTATTATAGGAAATTGTTTCTAAGATTCATTTGTACTCCAATCGGGTGGTATCTTAGAACATGGCAGAAAGAATCAAGAATGAAAAGTCTTGGTTGCACTAGTTTGCAACAGAGCAGATAAACCTGTACAGCATCTACTTGAATACCTTCTCTGAAGCTACCTCATCCTACCTCCATGGACACATGTGAAGACAGAAGGGGTGGGGGAAGCAGCAACCCTTTTGGCTTCCTTTCTACTGTTTTGCTCTCCAACAGCTCAGGTCTCTGAAGAAAGGACTACAGAAATTTGCTGCAACTTTAGACAGAATTGGAGGAAAGACAGGCAGAGAAAGGGCCCAATTCCACCTGTATCTCTCTCCTCTTTCCCCAACAAACCACCCCCAATTCTGCAGCCATTGTCAGCAGCTTCAGTAGGAGAGGAGGAAGGTACTCTGTGGAGAGGTGGAAATGGAGAGTTTGTTGCCAGCAACGGGGGAAGGCTTGTTCTACCCCCTGAATGATTCATTTTACTGTGAGAATCTGGGAGAGGAAGACCCCCAGAATCACAGAACCCCAAAGCAAATACTTGGGGCCTGGGTCTACCCACGCTTGTCAGAGAGATTCACACCTGTGTGACAGAAAAGGGACAATGCTTCCAAGATGTTCATGAGGTATACAGGCTTTTGTAACTCCTTGCATGAAAAACAATTAACATTTGAAAATTCCACCACAGGTTAATTGTAATTCATTTCTATTGATTAACTGATAAATTAATTGACTAAATGTTGCAGGCGTAAATGAACTTGATGACTTTACATGGCCGTACCTATGATCCTAGTATGTTAGCTTTACAAGTGCCTCACATATCCAGTGGGAAAATTCTTTGCGTTCCTGCACTTAAGAACTATAAAACACAGCTGTCATCTTGAGTGGCACCACCACCACCATCATTCCATCTGTGCACATGGCACTTAACAACGAATGAGCCAAAGGTCCTTAGCCCAAGCAGCTTAAAACCCAGTAAGAAGGTCAAGTGTTTACATTAATTTTGCATGCCAGCAAGAAGCTGCTTGTTGAATGGCAGTCCCCTATAATATGTTTTAAGTGCTTTCTGTGTTAAATAAAGCAACACTTAGCAGGAATTCAAACCAGAATTCTAAACATACTTAGCTGGTGTGTCAAGTGACATATATAGGATTGAATTGTTAAATAGTCAAAAAATTGTAGTAGACCTCAGCTTTGTTCCCAATGCTTCTAAAAGCTGCCTCCTCCGTCTTGGTATTTAGAAAGCTACTGTTGAAAATAAAATGATGGCATTTCTTCCCCTTTCACCACAGATATAAGTAGAGTGCGCATCATTATAGATTATTTTACACCGTCTATTCTGGAGAAAATTCCCATGACAACAGAATACTTGATCTTGTCAATATGCGTTATACAAGATAGCATGGCTCATTTATCAACATTTGTTTTGAACAAATATCAGAAATATTTCAGGAAAGAGTGTTATTGAATAATTTCACTGAACAGCCCTTTACTTTTTTGGAATGGAAAAATATGTATTATGTAAAAAAATGTGTTTAATCCTGGCATTATCCTGTATAGGAACATTCTGATTTTTGCAGATAGTTAAGATGAAGGCAGGGATGTGTGTACCACACAAAACTCAAGCTCTTCAACCTTCTTGAAATTCTACCATGAACTTCTTTCTATCTCACATTCATATCTGATTGTGAAATTGGATTATGCTTTTCAGATGAAAATTCATACATATTTTGCACACATCAAACATGCATATCTTGGAAAAGTATGATTAAAGTATGTTTCTATGTATTTTTCAAAAGTATGCATTCTTTTGCACATTTTTTCAAGTCTACACATGAAGTCAATCAAATTGCAAGCTTGGAAACGTATAGACCTCAACCACAGAATGTGTTTTAGTCTGTTTTTAGTTTGAGAGGTGCATATCAGATCAAAACCAAACTGAAATGAATTTCTCATACATCTATAGATAAAGATAAAACATTTTCTTGTTGTTGAGGTTCATACAGCCCTCAAAAATTATCTTTAGGCATTGAATATTTAATTATTAACATGACTGTCAGTTTCTGTGATACTTTAGAAGAACTAAGGGCATGATCTCTGTTCTGTGAAATGTACTGCGTACAGTTGAACGAACAGAAAGAACTTTAATAGGACAAAAGGCCAAAGAAGAAAGCTAAAGCATAAATATGTGAACAAGTGCAGTTCCACACAATGCATAGCTTAAGTGCACTAGGGAAACATTTATGACAGGTTTTGCAGAAGACTGTGAAAGGCACTTGAGTATTTGCAGTATTGTGTTTATACAGACAAGAGCTTGATAGTAATATTCTTGGTGTAGTTAGAATAAAGAGGTCAATAGAAAAAGATACATCCATTCCCATTTTGCTTAGCTGTATCCACTGTGCTTCTAGCAAACCAACACATATGAGTAGGAAGCTTAGTAATATATGTGCAGTTAATTTACTCCAGCTCTTCTTTGTTGGTTCTAATGAAGTAGTTTTGGTTATAGATATAATGGTAAAAATAATAGATTCTAAGTCTCTGCCTGAATTTCTGCTTGCGTGATTCCTGCTGCATGATGAGATGACTGGCAAAGTAAGATATTGAAACAGAAATGATGTGATGTGAATAACCCAGTACCAACCATATTCCTGTCATGGCACCAGACCCAGTACATTTGGAGCTTCTTTCTATGTAGCTAGAAGGGACTGAAACCTGAAGTACAGTACAGACTATGGGAGGCTACTGTATGTGAAGACTCAATTTGGACTCCTATAGATTCCAGTTCGGCTAATATGTTTAATTTCTGCTTTACTGGATATGCCAATAAAATGTTTCAATTGAACATTAGCTTTAAATTTCATTGTTTCATTGTCAGGAAGCTGCAGGCTTATGAGAAACTCTAGAAGAGCCTAGAAGAACACACACAAAACTAATCGTTTATCCATCATTTTTCCTGTTTCTTACAGTCCTTTGCTGGTTAAAGAAGCATCATCCTGAATTTGACACAAACAATAGGTTTATGCCTTCCTGTATGCAACTGATATGCTATTTTACATATGCAGCCAATCAATAATATAACTGAGATTATCCCTAGAAGATCCTGTGAAACTGCAAAAATGATCAATAGATATGCTTGGATCCTGCAGTGCAAGGCAGAGCTATTTTCTTCCCCTGACACATTATATGTTTATATGTGCACAATGATATGTTACACACACGTACTGTTTCAATGGTGGAAACAGATCCTTCTCGCAGGGTGGGTGGGTGGGTGGGTGGGTGGGTGAGAGAGAGAGAGAGAGAGAGAGAGAGCGCTGCTGTATCTAGCAGAACTTTTATATATCAGTGCATTTCTGTCCCAAGATACATTTCTGTTGAGTAGAGCACAGATGGTGTTACCTGCAAGATTCTAGGGCCAATAGTTTGCTCAGTTCACTTGTGGCGCAACCAGAATAGGTTGTTCCCCCTTTCGCTTGACAAAGCAGCCTTTGTATCAGTGTGTCCATATCCAGAAATTCATACTGTCTGGGGAACTGGTGTTTAGCAATGGAGTTGTCTTCTCTCTGTTCTTTTCTTCCATTTATTTCAGAAAAAAGTTATGTTGTTTGGTTGATTTGATTGATTCAATTTGGATCACTTGATTTGACCCTGACAAGAGTAATACTTCTAAAATCCAAGGAAATCTATAGAATTATGATTATTTTCTTTAACAGCACACTAATTTGCAGACTAATCTGCTCATCTGTGAAGAGAAAATATATTGCAACATGTAGTTCCATTTCCAGAAGTCATTCTCAGAGGTAACATTAGAGTGGTCTTGTTTTCCTCCATCCCTGGAACACGGTCCAACGCCTCAGTAGTAGCACAGGTCAATTAGTGGACAAATTAAGCAATTATTAGCCACTAACAAGGGTGACTGGCATCATTAGTCTTCCTGTTTACCAGCAAACTGTTATTTTAATACAAGAACCAACAACTAAATTAGGGCATCTGTTGAATCACACGGTCCGTCTTCCCGTAAATTACACTAAATGGAGTTGGTTTCTGCCAGATTCTTAACCTTGGTCTAATGAAAAACAAGATATGTCTCTTACGGATTGTAGAAGATGTAAATTTTAGTTTGCATTGATTTATTAACACAAAGAGACAATTCTCTCAGCTTTCAAAATGTCCAGTTTTTTATTATTATTATGAACCATATTGATCTGAAAGCCATCCTCTTCATGTGAAACAGCTTTGAGGTAATTTTATCGATTGCCTCACCATGATTTTATGCACACACATATAAGACAAATTTCATTTGCTTCTTTGTTATAATGATCAATAAATATTATTCTATCTTGGTTTTAGAACTGAGATTTGACTTTGACTTTTCTGTAAACATTTTAAGATTGGATCATCAATGAAGAGGTCTCACATTGCTTTTCTTTTCCTTGAAGCCTGCATTTTTAAAAAAGAAAACCCTAACCTGTAAGAAATTCCTTTAATTTCAAGCATACTGTCACTATTAAGCTTGTTGGCCCTGAGAAGAATCTATACAGTGGGTTGGGTATGCCCAACTTGATAGGTTTATTTCATAATCTAAGTATGACTGACAATATTTTCCTGTGCATGCCTACCGGGAAGTAAGTTCCATGAAGTTCAAAATGACTGCTTGCATGTATGTATGTATGTATATTAGGAGCCTGAGTTTGGGTCCAGTCCTGGTCTACTATTTTTTATGCTTTTGAGATAATTGTTGATTTATAGGGCAGGCTGGTAACTCCTGGGTCAGTGGGCTTCCTTATCTATTGCAGCTTTCCTTCTAAGATTTTATATGACATACCCATGGTGCTGAACTCTGTCCTTCCAAATAGCGTCACTACCATGGAGCATAGCTCCTATAAAGCTCGGAATAAAAGTTGCAGTGGATAAGGTGCCACCAGTCAATGACAGAGGAGTCAGCAACCCTGTTTACACAGGTGAAGACAAAGTAGGCTGGGATCAACTGATAGGTTTCTATATGGCTTTGCAGTAGACTAAGAAAGAGTTCCAATTCCTTATTGTTTAACAATACTAACAAAAATGGGCCATCCTGCTAAATTAGGAATGCTTAGGGAGAAACATTCCCAGATAAGTGTTGTGTGAAAGATCTGCAAGTTGGGGACCAAGCTGCAACTCTATTTGCATTGGTGCCAAGGAGGGAGCTTCACTTCAAACACAGAATGGGAGGAAAAGGTCGAATTTCTCTTTAGATTACATTACATTAGATTTTAATCAAAAAATACATGATGCAAACAATTGGCTGCCAGTTTCGATGCTAAAACAAGTTCCTGTGGTAAGCATATGGTCAGAGACTCCCTGAGCCCTAACCCAATGGTCTTCCCCCACCTGAAACTTTTTTGCACCCAGAGCCCCTCATGATTCTAATGAAAAGAGACCCACTATCATATCAAGTGGGCCTGAATTTTGCCTTAGGATGATAGAGATGCTGTAACCCAAGAATGGAATAATCCAGATAAGGCAGAACTTCACTGGAATCCTGATTTATTTCCTGAGAGGCAGCCATAAATGAATGCCAACATTGTCCTGATTTTTCTTCCTGAAACAGAAGATAGAATGTAGTGGGGGAAGTGATAGCATGGAAGCAAATGGCTCCCTTTTTTAATTCCAAAAGTGGAAGCAATTCAGAGTGCCTCATGGCTAATAGGGCAACATATAAATTGAATAAATGAATGAATGAATGGAAGGAAGGAAGGAAGGAAGGAAGGAAGGAAGGAAGGAAGGAAGGAAACAATAGAGGGAGTGCTTTCAGGGCACAGATATTGTCAAGAAAACTGGAAATAGTAATGCATCTATCACGTAATGTTGACTCTGGCTACTGTACTGGCTTAGATGTGTTCATTTAAATGCATTCATTCATCATACCAAATTTGGTCGCTGGAGCAAGTGGTGTTTCAAGTTGTTTCTGCCACCATGTGCTGTAGTTCTGCCAAATGACTTTTCATGTGCTTTCATGCAGTGCATATTAGTTTAGCACAAAATATTGACTGGAGAGAAGGAAGACCTTCCAAGGGATCCCGTTAGCCCATGCCAGCTCATTTTAGAGAGGAAGAGGGTGATTCATCTTGCTTTTGACTTCTCAAGGCCTTCTTTTCACTTTGATTTTAAACTATCTTTAATGGGCCTTGCATTACTTTCCTGAAGAAAATATCCTGCATAGGAACATCATATTAGGGAATGCATGTTGATCAGCTTGGGTTCCAGATCGTCTCTGCTTTAATCTACCGTGTGGCAGAACTTCAATGACAAACATACTGACAACAGTACAAGCTCTGTTTCCCTCCACATTCTCAAGCAGAGTCTAACTGGGCGGATACAAACTTTGCAAAGGTACTTACACATTATTTTCCATTTTTTAATATGCCTGAACCACAGACATACTCCACATTGTTCTATCAAAAGCTGGTGCAGGAGAGCCCTAAAGAAGTCTGCATATACGTGAAGTGGGGACTGGGTGTGCTAAACCATTCATTTCTATGTGGGACTTTTGGACACAGCCTCGCCCTATTTCTGAAAGACCAAGATTAGTTGTATCAAGCTAGCCTGAGATAAATATCATTTAAGAACGTAGCATCCTTCATTTACACTTGCTGAAAGGTACTTTCAAGCTGAAAGATACTTTCAAGCAACACATTTAAGGTAGTTCCTCAGACAAACCGAGGTATTTATATTGATTTGATTCAAGGAACCCATCCCTTCTATCCCAATATCAGCAAGCTGTATGATGAACTCATGTAGGCAGGGTGCAATGGTTATAAAGATGCCTTCTTGATGTGTTTGTACAGTCCACTCCGCCCCGTATCTTGGGTATTAATAAAGACAACTGATTTACTTTTAGCATCTTACCATTACCGTCATTTGACAGTTCTAATGTTAAGCTTCAACAAATTATAGCTTAGGGTCTATTTTGTTTTTCCACTTTAGATGTAATTGTAGCTTGTAGCTAAGGGTGGAATAGAGAGGTTGGTGTGCATGGGAAAATGAAACAGTCTGATTACTATTTCAATCCAAAATAAGGACCACTGCAAATATACAGCTCTCATTTACAGATCTGATTACAACTAGTGATACTGCTGCAACTTGAAATTCATTGATCTGTTTATAGAAACTGGCATGTTCTTAATTTTTGAAATTAACCAGTCCTTATTTAGCTCTAATAAGCTATACATATCTTTATAATTCAAACAGCATTATTTCTGTCTTCTTTGCATGGTCTGAATAGTTTTCATGGTGATGATGGTAGTGATGTCTTAGGAAATGTATAGTAATAAAAGTCTTTCAAACAATTTTCTTCTTCATTTTAAAGATTTCTTGGAAGAGGGAAGCCTTCCTGAGCTGCCATCTTTTCATTGTTTTGGTTTTTCTTTTGCATGTAGCCCATGGCATTCTGGCCCTGTTTTGGAAAGCATGCATAGGAATGAAACTTTCTAGCCAGTCAAAAAAGCTTTTTGCTTCAAAGAAATTAAAGAAGAAATAGTTAAAACATCATTGGACCATTTTGTAGTATTGCAGGCTAAAATTTGTTATTACTTCAAAATCTCATGGCAACAGAGAACTTTTGTCCAAACTTGATATATAAGATTCATAACTTGGAGAACAGTACATGGATTATAAGGGGATTGAGTCACCCATCGTGACTTATGTCATCTTGGTGGCATGGTGTGAACATTGTGATGTATGAAAAATACATTTTTGTTCCATTGGTATGTAGAAAATGAAAAGTAAACTTTCAGTTTATGAAATCTAGGAAGCTACTAACTGCATCCTAGAATTAAATATATTTTGTAAAACTTTATTTGAATGTCTGTTTTTCAATAATGTAATACAAATATTCTTTTTTTTTCTGTTTCTCCTAGGTATCATTGATTTTCTTGTGAGTCCACATCCTATTGCCAAAGTCCTAAGAGATCATTTGGTCTTCAAAATTGCTCCTATGCTTAATCCGGATGGCGTTTATCTTGGCAATTACAGGTATGGGCATACAGTGTAAAACTGAATGTCTGCATACTTTTCCCAATGCACACAATGCATTTTGTCATTGCACTTGAATTATGTTTCTCATATCAGTGATATTTACAATGCACATTGCCAGAAAATAGGGCTTGAGTATTAAAATAATGGTAAAATACATAATAGCATTCTAGGTTAAGCCAATTAAACTTTAATCAATGTAACTGTCCATGCATTAAGTCTATGCATTTTTAAGAGCTATTGTTTTTAATATAGTTTCTTGAATGAAAAGTCAGATTTTACTGAACTTCTATATGGCATCTCATTTTGCAAATAATTTAAATCATCTCAGCTGGTCAGCTTCTATGCAATGTTTTGCATTTTTTCTTGCTCTTTCCAGGTCACCTAATACCCAATGACGTGGTAGGGCCAGGGCTGACAGGAACAGAGTGTCCTGTGCCAGGTAGAAATGCTGATGGCATCCAACACTCCCCCTTTTAGTTTCCCTTTTCCCTTTGAGATTGCCTGCAATTGGTAGAGATGCTGGGAGGAAATAAATTATCCCAGCAGCAACTTTCCCAGTGAAAACAAAGAGTTTTGAAGTACCTTAAAGACTTCCTCTTTGTAGCAGTAGTATTTGCTGTGTTGTAGCAAAGGTCTCAGCTGTTGACAAAATGACCAGTTGGGCCCAGGAGCTATTCAGGGTGCCAGGATGGAGGGATTGATTTATGCACCATAGGAGCTGAACTCCTGCCAAGGACATCTGATCAGGTCAGAGGTAGTTCTTCCTTGACCAACCTTATTTTATTAAGGTTGCACACTGAAGAGTCCATCTGCCTGAGAACTAGGGATGCTAGATAGGTCTTGGTGCGTTGGTATTTTGCTGCTACCCTATGCTCTTGCCTTTTTTTTCATGCATCATAGTTCCCTCTTCCTTCTTTGTCAATGCACCTTTTTAAACTCCAGTTTTGTTATCAGATGAATTGTGATGCTAAATCTGGTGTATAGATCATGGAGCTGACTCCAGAAGTTGACCCAAGGGAAAAAGTTGGCTGAAGAAGACTTATAATCTTCTGTTCTAATAATAATTTTGCTTCATACCTCTATCATCCAATAGCCAAAGTTATTTGGGTGACTCATTAGCTAGGCATAAGCTTCGGTAAATATTGCTCATACAGAGGAAAATAACCACAAAAGCTTATGCCAGAATAATTCTGTTAGTCTTTAATAAAGACACTTTGTTATTTTTGCCATAAAAGACCAACACTTTCCGGAGGTGGCTCGAACAGGTTTGTCTGTCTGTACCCAGGTGCCTGTATTTTTTATTCTCCTTGGGGATGTGGCTACAAGGACTATCAAGACGAGTAGCTGCACTTCAAAATTTATCACTCGACTGCTGCCAACCACATAATGCATCCCCGCTTACTCTTTACTTTGACAGTCATTGATTTTACAGTTGAAGAAGTAATTTCATTCTGTGTTCTTTCTTTTCCATTTTTCATGCATGGAGTAGTGCTTCCCTCTGAGATCAAGCAAATATTTTGTATTGTTTTTCTCATATTAATTGAGAAATGTTCAACGGATGGCCAGCTTTGGCCATCTAACGTGCCTCAGTGCGGGAGAAGAGGATGAGCAGGCCAAGATGCCTCATTTTTTGGTGGTTCCTTCCTGTATGCTCCCCTTCCTTCCCCTTGCTCTTGGATGGGGGCAGGGGCACACAAGCTCTTGCTAGTGTGGTCCTTTCCACAATGGCTAAGAGCCTGGAGACCGGGTGATGAGCCAATTTCCAATGTTCCTGTAGCTGAATCTGTAAAACTCTCTTAGCCACCTCTATGCTGCCAGAGGATTACATTATCCAGCACTTTCCATAATGCTTTAATCTGTCAACTAGTTGTGTAGGTAAACACTGCCTAGTTGTGTAGGTTGTGTAGGTTACTAAGGCAATAAACTATATGTGATAGAAAAAGCTATTAAAAATAAGCCATTTCTATTTAGATGACAGGTTCCAAGGAAGTGTAGGCCTGATTCACACATGTATCTACATCACTTGGGAACACATCACTACAATCATTATCAACAGATGTCCTCTGAAAAGTACTGTGTTCCAAGTCATATTAGGAGATCAGAGATCCTTGATTTGGCCTTCCATTACTTTTTTCAAATGCTAGTTATCAAAAGGTGTTGCCTAGCTGAATGAACATGAAGGGAAGGATTCAGCTTTAAGTAAGGATTGGGAAATCATTTATACACTCTTGGCTTTTCTTTTACCCAGTAAAATTTAAGCAAAGGGGGATATTGATTGTATGGGAAGTAGTATTAAAATATAATTGTTATGACCACTTTTTTTTGGCAGGGCTGTATGTACAGCATATGGTTCTGATTAGTATATTCAAAGGAGATTTCTGAATGCCAGAATATCAGTGCAGTAGAAATAGTTCATATAAGTTACCTTCAGTGACACCTTCTGTGTCAACTCTCCAGCCAAGTCAAATGTTCAGCAAAAACACATGATAGCTCCAGGGATGCTTGCGGATTTTGCTGGGTCTGCATTTAGATGCAAACCAAATGGGTTCACAGCTCCCAAACCACTGTGAAGAACATAAAACAGCAGTCAGTTGGATATTGTATTTCTCCAAATGTTATGACGCAGTTATTGGCTCCAAAAAGTGATAAAAATATGACCCAAATAACAAAAATAGCTTCAGTGCAAAAAAAAAAAAAAAAAAAAGCAGTAGAACAAGTCCATGATAGGGATTTGTGAGGAAAAAAAAAATGGAACCAAAATGAACTGATTCATCTCTAGGTATCTCTTGGAATAGTATTTATTTATTTCATTTCTATGCCCTTTCACAGCTAAAGCTTTCTGAGCTGTTTACAAGAGTCCATAAAACAGATAACAAAATTCAATTAAAATATATAAAATTAGAAAAAAACATTAACAAGTTTAAAACAGCTAAACCAAACAATAACAAGGAAAGGCTTCATAAAACAGCTGTGATGGGCAATCTGCTCAAGCACCTGGGTTATCCAGATGGGTCTTTAATAGCCTTGGCATAAAGGGCCATTTTAACCTGGTACCGAAAAGATGACAGCCTTGGCACCTGTCAGGCCTTATTGAGGATGTTGATCCATAAGTGGGGGCCACCACAAAGAAAGCCATCCTCAGTGTGGGGTACCAATGTGGGAAGCCACCCAATCTGTTTCCCTCTGAGTTGTACGAAGGCCCCACAAGTTGAGTGTAATGTCTGAGTAGATTGTGGTTGGGAGAGGCACTCTGACAGATATTCCAGTCCTAAGACATGTAAGGTTTTATAGGTTAAAGACAACACCTTTAATTGAGACCAGAAGCATGCAGACAGCCAATGCAAGAGGGCCAGAACTGGTCTTATGTGTTTGGACATGGTGGTCCCAGTTACTAATCTGGCTGCCTCATTCTGCACCAGCTGCAGCTTCAAGGACAACCCCATGTAGAGTGCATCTAATTTAGAGATTGCCAGAGCACAGATCACTGAAGCCAAGCTATCTCTTCTAGCTATACTCTGAGCCACTGAGGCCATCGGATCCTCAAGTGACAAAGGTGGATCAAGGCGCACCCCCAGCTACAATCCTGCTCCTTCACAGGGAGAGAAACAACATCTAGGTTGAACACCCTCCATCCAGATAGAGGAACAACCCAGCAAGAACATCTCAGTCTTGTCTATACTGAGTTTCAGTTTGTTATCCCTCATCCAGTCCATTGTTATAGCCAGGCATCAGTTTAGCACATCCACAGCCTTATCTGATGAAGAGGAGAAGTAGAGTTGCATGTCATCAGCATAACGATAGCTACACATTCTAAAACTCTGGATGACCCCACTCAGTGGCTTCACGTAGATGCTGAATAGCATGGGGGACTCCTGAAGAACTCCATGCTGGAGAATCCACAAGGGTGAGCAATATTCCCCAAACACCACCTTCAAGATACAGCCCTCCAAGTAGGAGTGGAACCAGTGCAATGCAGTCCCTCCCCACTCCCAACTGACACAGCCATTGCAGAAGCCATAGTCAATGGTATCAAAAGAGGTTCAGCAATATCAACAGGGTTGTGCTCTCCATCCCTCTCCTGGTATAGGTCAACATACAGGACAACCAAGGCTGTTTTTCTGCCCAGGCCAGGCCTGAAACTGAAATGAAATGGAATCACGTAATCAGTCTTATCTAAGAGTGGCTGGGGTTGATTGGCAACCACCATCTCTAGAGGAATATTTCTTGTTGGCCTAAAGTTATTCAGATCTTCCAGGTCAAGGGAGAGTTTCTTCAGAAGTGGTCTCACCACCACCTCTTTAAGGCAGAATGGGAACATTCCACAGCAATCACCTTTCTGGGCCAACCAGTTATGCCTTCCTTGCTGGCTTTTATAAGCCAGGAATGGCAAGGATCCAGTACAGAAGTGGTTGCACAAGCCTGTTCAAGCACCTTGTCCGCATCCTCAAGCTGTATCAATTGAAACTCATCCAATAAAATCAGACCATGCTGTGCTCCAGATATCTCCAGAGATTCAGCTGCTTTGACTCTGGAGTTCAAGTCCAGGCAGATGCAAGATATTTTTTCTTGGAAGTGCCCAGTGAGTAAATTACAGTGGGCCTGAGATGGTTCCAAGATATCCCTGGAGCCAGAATGTAATAAGCCCCAGACAACCCTGAAAAGCTTCATTGGTTAGTGAAGAAAGAGTGAATTGAGGCAGTGAGATATTGTTTCATTGCTGCCCTCACTACCTAAAATTACACCACTTCAGATTACAGGTGGAGAAATCTTTTCCCTAAATGTTGAAATCAAACAGCTTGGGGGAAAAGGCTTGGCTGGAACCCTTCACATATAATAGTTTCCAACGCACAGGAAACATTTCATATGAAGGAACATTCAAATATGTATGCATCCTGTACAATATTATGAAGGGGAAGGGTAGGCTGACTCTCAGAATGTAGGCGTAAAGGTCAGATTCCTACTTCTGATCTATTAGATGCTTCTAAGATGGACCAAGTCATTCTCCTGAGGACTGTTGTATTGCTATGGTAGGCAAAGAAAAAGTAAGAATCAATATTTGCAATTTTATATTTGTGTATGTGCAGGATATAATCATTAATGCTGAAATGCAAGTGAGATGCACATACTTCTTGGTCACATCTGGCCATCATTCTAAAGATCCCTGAAGAAGTGAGGCATTACAAAAAGAAAATTGCATTTTCTTTCTTAATTGTTGAATTGATAGTATATTATAATTTTAGCCTTTTTATAATAAGCTGGAAATTCAGCCATTCTGAATTATAGAAACTGCTAATGGGGTGGATGGAACAGCTTTAGATCTGTTTGCATTTTTCACATCATTTGCAGAAAAGCCTAATATAACTACTAACTTGAAAATGAATCTAGTAAGCAGAATGCTACCTATTACTGGAAGAAGGATATTAAAATCTTGATAATGTGAATACTCCATGGCTATTGAATAATTTACTGCAAGGATTTCATTTGTTCAAGTTTACTGAATGACCTTTTATCAGTCATATTGAAATCTGAGTTCGCATATTCTAATACAATGTAGCTTCACTATGATTCACCAGTTAATTTAGCCAGTGTTCCTGGATTTAATTTAATTCTGCTAAAGAGATGTAGTTTGTGTGAAGCACTAATGCACTACACCTATTGCATCTGGCTGTTTGTGACAAAGTAGTTAACATCTCCTTTTTAACACTCATGGGCTGTATAAATATATATTTAAGCATTAAGCTGGCATGAACTCGGTTGAAAACTAGATGCCACCATTTTGCTCATGATAATGCCACATGACCTCATTAGATCTTTACCTTTTTTGACAGCTTCAGCATATTATAGAAACAAAATGCTGGAGCTGAGAATCTTGTGCTTTTGACCCCAAATGTATTAATTTGATGGCTGTTTTCACCTCCGGTTTCACATTGGGGTGCATTTCCTAATACCAAATAAATGAATAACCATCACACTGCCTCCTAACTACATTCTATTAATGGCCTGATTTGTTCAGTCCAACTGCATAAAGTGAAGTCCAAGGTAACAAAGATAATAACCAATAATACTTGTCATGCTACAAATTGATTGATGCTAATAAACTATTGCTCAAGAACATTAAGCAACATCTTGCAATTTTGTAGGAATTTTCCAGTGGTAGAAAACTTCATAATCTGTAAGGCATGAGTTTAATAACATAGCTGTAAACAGTTACTGCTGGGGGCACTGAGCCAGCTGTTAGAATTGTGTTTATGGCAGTATATATATATTCCTGGTGAAATATTAACAGTTTGTGAACTCCCCAGGCACATTTGGTTCTATATGCTGAAACTGAATGACAATAAAATGATATACCTGTATTTATGATGGAAAGGCCTGTATGTACATCTGATTGAAGAGCAAGAACAATGGCATGGCTTTTGTAAAGAAACAGATTTACAAATTAGTAGTGCCCATAATTTGAACTTTATTTAAAGTCCTTGTACTAAAAGCAGGATATTTTATTTGAAAACAAAAACGAAAAAGCTCACCTATCAGACTGTTTTCAGGTCCAGGTTTTGTTCTTCAAGTGTCCTCACTGGAGATAATGAAACATACATTACATTGTAAAGAAAATAAAACTATACAGTTGGGGCTTAATTAGAAACAGAGTTCTCTAATGCTGAGCTTTGGAATCCATGAACACTGCTCAGATCAGTCCTGGAGCAGGTAAAGGAAACAAACACACAAACCATAATCCGAAGGACTAATAATTAAGGAACTAGGCCTAAACAGTGATCAAACTGGAGTGGGTTTTCTGCCTCTGAAATACTTTTGCATAATCCTTAATGCCTGGAACTTTTGGACAATAGAACAGATTTTTGCAGACTTTCTTTCTCAGTATTTCCCAGCAGTTTAGCATTAACATCTTCTAGATACATTACAATACCTACGGCAACAATAGACAGGCCAAGGAAACACAACACAGTACTCTTGATTTAAAAGCTGCACATCCTGGGGCCTGGGCTGAACTTTCCTTTATCCCAAGCTTGCTCTAAACTTGTCACCACATAGCAGAACAAGTGAAATCTGTTCCTGCAGGCAAGGCAGCTGTAATGGTGCCATCTTCAGCTTAGATTAGTTCCAATTTGTCATTCTCACCTCTCTGAGATGAGAGACCCCGAGATGGCATGGAAGGAAAGGTGTTTTTTTAATAGTGGCAGATCTCTGCTGAAGCACCCTTGAAATGCAGTGACAAGGCAGCAGCAAAAGATGCCTACACTAGCTCTGCAAGCTTTGTAGTCTGAATCAGCAGCTAGCAGCTACTGCTCTTGCTTCCCCACCTTTCATTATTGCTTTCAGTTATTTGCTGTGACAGTAACATGCATTGGGCAGGTAAGTATTTCTGTTAATTATAACATGTAGACTTGTCACATCTCAACCTAAAACATCTTTACAGTGTCTCTCAATTATGCCAGTAGAAAGTCTATATAACAATATCTCTAGGTACTACCATGGTACATACAGGCATATTGGTATTGCAAAGAGGGCTGAGCAGAGCTTCCTAGCAGGTCTAAGGAGGAGTCTAATAATAGGTTGCACTTTATAATTTCCAACAGGGTGATGAGAAACCTGAATTGCATAAGGTGGCCAGGTATCCTCTTTTGCAGAAAGTGTTCCTCTGTTTGGAGGGATGCCAGAGGACTATCCTTTACTTTAATGGCATCATCTAACAGAGTATATGTTCAGTCCAGATTAGGTTTAAAGATGAGAACCACCAGAAGGAAGAGCTGGGACCTGAAGCTGCCCATCAACAGCACACAGTTCACAGTTCATTCGGGCATAGTCTTCCATACTATGGTGGGACATGCTAGCTTCCTATTTGAATTTATATCTGTACTTCTAAATAACACACGTTTGTTGTCAAACATGTGCAAATTGACATCCTCCTTGGTTCTCTTTTTTAGAACTCATCCTAGTGTATAATAGTAGTCCAGTAAATATTTTGGAACCGAGCAACAAGGAAAAGTCTTTGAGAAGTGAACAGAAATTTGCAGTGGGGAAATTCAAATGTCTCTTCCCCAGTTGCTTTGTCTCTCCTGATCACCATTACCAGAAAATGTTAATATATGGATTCTTTTCATTCTTTCATTCATTTATTCACAAATGTACAGGTATGTAAAACGTCAAGGCTGCAGAAGAAAATATAAAGGCCAGCAATATACGTAATCCTAGCCAATCAGTTCTATTCCTCTCAAATCCAAACCGTTTGTCTGCCTGGTATATGAAGGGCATTTCTGCCTTTCACTTCTGATTTATTTCAGGTTCGTGTAACAGAGATGACTCCAAGAGGCATTGCAGCCTTGGTATGTAGGTTTCTTGGACCACAGCTTCCATGATACCCAGCCAGATTGACCAATGACTGTGCTGGTTTGGAGTGATGGGAATTCTGTGGTCATGGAAGGTTGGAGGAATGGATGCTCCTAAAATGTTGTTTGCTGCCTATGCGTATCCCTCAGCTCTAAGTCAAGCTGTATACTTAACACAGAGATCAAAATCCTTGGCCATTAACAATGGTGTGTGCCAGTCTTTCAATGGTATGTGCCACAAGCATCCTTTTCCGAAGTTATCCATGTTCTTCCCCCAATTTCATTTTAGTTGCTACCTTCCCTGCAGAACAGTATGCCTTGATATCTATTCCGAAATGATTTAAACAGAGAAAAAGGACATTATACTTTCCCTTTATAATCCATTGGCTTAAATCCAATGTCATGGGAGCAGACTATCAGATGAGCTCCCCCAACTTCATGCAGCAGATTTCAGAGGGATGCAGGGAAGGGAACATTACTTTCAGAAGCAGTTTCTAATATCCAGAATTCTTTTTCAGAGGGCACAGGTGATTTATGGGGTGGGGGAGACGATGATAAACATTTATTGGTGTGAAGCTTTCCTTCCATGGAATTTTGAATCCATCCCTTTAGTCCATTAAGCTCAAATTAGCTGATTTTTCCAGGTAAGGAAAAAACCATCAGTTTTCTCAGGGCAGTAGAAACCAAATCAATGCCAGCCATGCAGGATGAATAATCAGGTAAATACATTTTTAACACCCCAGAGCATAAACTAGAAAGGCACAGTTACTCAGAGATTCCTCTCTATAAAGGCTATCTCACAAAGGGAGAATAATAATGTCCCAAGTGGATATCATCCATCCTGAAATCATCATTCAGTGTGTCGTCATCGTCCCCCTCCCTGCAAAAAAAAGTGCCGAACTTTCCACTTCCCAGCTGGCAGTGAACTGAAGATTATGCTAAGAACTGCTAGGAAGAGATAACAAGGAATCACAATCTTGTTGTTTATATGTGGAAGTAGTACAATCCTGAGGTGAGGAATCTGTGAGAGAAAACCTTCTGAGGAGCTGAAAGTTTTTCCTTTCTTTCTGAGTCACTTGTCTGCTTTTATCTCTGCTTCACATGCTCCTGGGAGAGTGTGCTCTCTCCTCCTCTGCGCTCCGGTAGAGATCGTGAATGCTGATGAGAGAATGCCCTGCTCCAGGGATGCTCCAGGCTGTCATTTGCTAGGCCTATTCTTAGGAAGTTCTCAATGTGCCCAATTACTTGGGGGCAAACGATGGGGAGCCAACACTAACATATTCAGTTATACCACCAGCTGCAGAAGAGGAGTGCTCTGAAGCACCTTTCTTAGTCTATTTTCGACTCTGTTGTTTGGAGTTGTATCCACTTTTCTTTTTTCTTATTGGCAAAGTACAGTGCCTGTGTTTCTCAAAGAGCATTTGCTTTTATTTCTACTTTCAAGTGGAATAGGGAAATATGTGAACTGCTAATATCAAACGCACTAAGATCATAGCTAGGAGATTTGGAATATGCTATAGGCTTCCCTCTCCCCCATCTCCCCTCCACTGTTACCTTCGTTCTGTGTTGGGGGTGTTTGAATTGGCAGAGCTTGAGTTGGAAGTTCTCTAAATTCTGCCTCAGATCTTGTTCTAACTCACATCCATATCAGACTGTGAATTTATTTTTTCATTTTACACAAAAGAACGTATTTTTGTGCATGTTTTCCCAAATGTATTAATTAATTGTCCATATTTTTCAAATGCTATCATCATCATCGCATTTCTGTACCACCTGTAGCCAAGGCTCTCTGGCCAGTTCACAACAGGATATATACATAAGCTACAATACATAAAACAGCATTTAAAACATTTTTAAAATTAATGAAACTAGCATTAAAATACATTAACATATAAAAAGAAGACCAAACTAAGAAGAAAGGAAAAGGGCACCTGAATAAATCCATTAGGCTCCTGGATAACCAGGAAGATCTTTAAAAACTTCCATGAAGAGGGCTGTCTTAACCTGGCACCGTAAAGTTGGTAGAGTTGGTGCCAGACAGGCCGCAGCAGGGAGGTTGTTCCAGAGATGACGGGCGGGGGGAAACCAAAGAAAAGACCCTCCTCCTAGTTGACACCCCCTGAACCTTCTCTAGGGGAATCCAGAGGAAGGCTCCAGAAGCTGAGTGTAGTGTCTGGATAGATCAGGGTTGGGAGTGGCACTCTGACAGGTGTAGGGCTTTATATGTTAAGACTAGCATCTTGAATTGGAACTGGAAGCGTGTAGGCAGCCAATGAACTGGTCTTACATGTTTGCACCACTTGGTCCCAGTTTTTAATTTGCCACATTCTGCACCAGCTGCAGGTTCTGAACTGTCTTTTTGGCACTCTTCCATAGAATAGTCTGTTGCAATAATTAAGTCTGGAGATTACCAGAACATTAGATTACCGAAGCCAAGCAATCCCTGTCTAGGTATGGGCACAGTTGGACCACCAGCCGAAGCTGGCAGAAAGCATTCTGCGCTACCAATGCCACCTAGGTCTCAAGTGACAGAGATGGATCAAGGAGCACCCCCAAACATTTTCACAGTGATAAAAACACTTTCTGTGTGCATTTTTTGAAACATGCACATTTTTTTAAAAATAGAGGTTTTGATTACATAAATCACATCACAAATTGGAAATGTTTGGACATCATCAACATATTGCTTTCATGCCTGAATTTGAGCCTGGGATGTGTGAACTAGGCCAGCCTTCCCCAACCTTGAGCCTTCTGGACGTGTTTGTACTGAAACAGCCAGAATCTCCAATCAATGGCCTTGCAGGATGGGAATTCCAGGAGTTGGTCCAAATGCCTTTCAAGGCCACCAAGTTGAGGAAGGCTGAACTATGGTAAGGAATGAACTGAAGTCAATTTCTTATGAATCCCCTGTATGGGCAACAGTGAAACTGTATGGGCTGCAGTGACTTTAATGCTAACTAATTTCTATGAGCAGCTCTTTGCCCTCCCTCTTTTGCCTTCCACACTAGGAGATTCAGATGAAGCTTTTAAAGCACAGTCCTTTTCTTAACACCATTGTTAGCTGCAAACCAAGTTCCATGTTTTTTTATTATTTCTTTTCTCTGTGCCTGGTGCTGACATTAAAAATGGGTTTCACCGTGGAGCTCACAAATTCCAAGACTGAGTGGGCAACCCTCAAGAAATGTGCCCACACCTTATTGGAACCTAAATATGTGGTTATGTTATTACATAGTATGCCCAAAATATTCATAAGCATCGATTGTCGCTGAAAGACGGCTATCCGTTTTTATTGGCTATTCTTTACCCAGGCAGTGGGTAAAGCAGCCCAAAACCTACCTTGTCCATTAGGGTCCAGGTACATGCCAGTCCCAATGCTTCTCTTCCAATCAATCTTTGCATCTAGTAGAAATAATTCTTTACCACAAAAAGCTTGACAAACCCAAATGGTAAGGGGGACATCAGCTTGCCTCCCACTTAGCCGTTCTTCCTTCCACTCATTGCAAGGCAGTATATATTTTAGTTGGCTGCCTTGTGCCCATCAGGTTTTCTTTGTGACCTTTCATGACAACCTGTAATCTCTGGAAGGCAGTATCAGTATACTAACTTCCTCTTTCTTTGTCAGAAAGCCAGGAGCATTAGTTGAGCGCATCAAGTTAGCAATGCAACAGTGACCTGAAAGCCCGCCTTCATGTTTCAGACACTTGCAGTGTAATCCTATACAAGCCTGCTCAGAAGTAAGTCCCACTGAGATGAATGGGCATATCCCACTGCTAAGTCGGTATAAGACGGCAGCATAAGTGGCAAAATAAAGATTCTGTGTCATGTACTGTTTGTTCTTAAACCAGCCTAATGTGATTGCTGAAGAATAATGCACATTATTGCAAGGGCTGAGCAGACTGGTAGTTCTGCAATAGGCCCACTGCCTGTTTCTCTGTTAACGTTTTAGTTTCATTTCATGGGTGTGTAATGGATAAGTTGCTTCAACTTGGAAAATCTTATATCTTGTGATGATAAAACAAAGCTCTTGATGGGGCCTATTTTTCCTAATTAGGCATTTTCTACTGTATATACGCTATAGTACCATGGTTATTTATATTAGCACCTTAAAGTATATATAAATTGACAATCATAAACATACATGTATTGGTTTGTTTATGTTCCTGGCCATGAGAAAAACCCCTGTAATTACCAGGTAGAACCCAGCATAACTGCTATTTAATGACAATTCCTTTTTGTTACCATAGAAATGGGTCTGGAATAGTTACCTATAATTTTTCATTCTAATACCTCACACATGTTGTATTGCAGAATTATCATAGTAATTACCTATTAGTCATCATAAAATAAGCAGTTGTACTAAGGATGTCTGGATATTGTGAAATTTCTCTTCAGTTGCTTCAAAACTTACCACTGGAAGCCTGTGCTCTTTGTTTTCCTTTTATAGAATCTGAATCACAATTATCTCCGTAAAAGGCAAAGCTGTGGGCACCAGTGCCTTAGTATGGGTATGGTATTGCGTTCAGATGTGTTGTAAGTGTTATCTAGTGTCCTCAGGGAATCAGAAAGCCAGTTAACAATACAATCTACTAGTTGTCTCCCAGTGTCTCAGCCAAATCTCTGTACAGCAGAATCTTGTGGTTGTGTCCATAAACCAAGAGTTGTAGAGTATTTTGTGTATAGAAGCAATGGGCAGTATCCAATGCTGCCCTTGCACTAGAAGGACTCACCATTAGCTCAACAGAAGGCTAGTGGATCCTTGAGCAATTGGAAATAAACAATAAATAGCAGAGCTGAATGTGTATAAGTGTGTGTGTGTGTGTGTGCATGGTTGGGGGTGTGCACTCAAAACACACAGATTTGAGTTACAGTGGGCCGTATCCAATGATCTCATTTCACACGCCCAGATAGTGTCAGTGGAGTTTCACATACCTTTTTCTTGTGCAAGTGGTTGTGTGGTTTTTCTTGTTTAAGCATATTGATATGTCTGCAACTTTAACATGCAACTTTAACATGCAACATGCATAAGGTTGCACAAGTGCTAGGCATGTTTAAAAGAAAACATTGCCTTGGCTGTCAGTGTGAATGGGGAGGTTTCTAGGACAGCTAAATGGGGTTGCAGAACAGCAGCTGCCCTGCTAAATAAATGGTCAAAGTGATGTAAAATCTCCCTCCATAAAAATGTTGATTAGTGAGATCAGGCATTTTGGTGCTATGACAATGCATGATGAAAGAGCTCGTGGAAGCAGTCCCAATGTCTATTAGTATCACAGAGTGCTCAAGAGACTCAGTCTTGTATCCTTAATGAGGCAGATCAGGGGAGTTTTTGGAAGGAATTTGTCCCTTTCCCCAAATGTGTGTTATTGCTACTTTCTGGGATTCCTGTCAGAAGCACGAATTTCAGTTGCACAGGAGTTGAGCCTCAGGAGTGCAGCAGCAGTGTGGAATACTCTATAAATGATAAGAATGTAAAAAGGAACCCGCAAAATTCCTGCTATTTAGACCCTGTGTTGCCTTGGTGGTGGGCTAAAGATTTGAGAGACCCCCCCCCCCCCAGGAATTGATATGCTAGATACAGGTTTGTTTGCAAGGGGATTTTATTGTTGCAACAGACAACTTACTAGTTAGCTTTTCAAAGGGTTTAACAGAAAGTGGCTGACGGTGCTTAGCATGACCGAGGCTGCAAGCAGGCTCTAATCAGCTGGAACGGGCAGTCAGCCAAGCCCCCTTGTGGATATTGGGATCCAAACATTACACACAGGAAAATGGCCAGCTTATATACAGTAGGTTAACCCTAAAAAAGGAGATGGCTGCTATGCAGGTTCTGTGTCCTAAGTGGTGTGAATCTATTTGTTTAACTTGTTAGCAAGCCAAAATGCATACCGTGTGCAGCTTCCCATCATTGTATTTTGTGACACATGAAATTTCCCATCTTCATCAGCCTGCCACAAGAAATAACAGCACAGGTTTCCCATCCTGGCCAGTCTAAATATCCCCAACCATGTGTCAGAATGATAGGGTGTAGTATCATAAACTGATTAAGCTAAGCATACAACAATGCATAAGCTCGTTAGTAGGTCTGATAAGGTACCTTCTCTCAAAACAGGTCCGTCCTTTCTCAGGACCTTTGGAAAACAATCCCTAGTAAACTAAACAAGGTAACTATAGGGTGGCACTATGATCATGCTAAGCAAGGCCTATACATAGGCATAGACTAAGGCCTGGATCTTGCAGCACAGGGCCAGTACAGACCCAACACAGCATTGCATTTCTCATAATAGTCAGATGCCTCCAGGTAACCTGGCACCAGAGCTACTATGTATCAGAAAAACATCTCCTTAATTCTTTCATGCCATCACTTTGCCACAAACCCTATTCTAGGACAGTCAGGCAGGATGCACATTTTGAAGTTTGTAGGTATCTGGACTGGTCCCATAAGTTCCTTCATAATGTACTGTCATGATGACAAAATCTCTGTTCTCAAAGATGGAGATATTTCAGATTTGGCTGCTAAATTGTATACTGAGAGTTCTCATCAATGGCACCTTCTCAAACTGGAGGAAGGTAACTATTGGGGTGCTGCAGGGTTTAGTCCTAGGCCCAGTGCTCTTCAACACTTTTATTAATGATTTAGATGAGGAAGTACAAGGAATGATCAAATTTGCAGACGATAAAAAACTTGGGTGGAATAGCAAACACCCCAGAAGGCAGAATGAATATCTAGGGTGATCTTGATAAACTCAAATGCTGGGCTGAAAGCAATTTAGGATGAGATTCAATAGGGACAAATGCCAAGTCCTCCAAAAATAAATTAAATACAAGATGGGGAATATGTGGCTTAACAGAACTGAAGAGGAAAAAGACCTTGTGGACAACAGGCTAAATATGAACCAACAATGCAGTGCAGCTGCAAAAGGGGCAAATACTATTTTGGGATGAATTAACAGAAGTATTACTTCAAAATCACAAGAAGTATTAGTTCCCCTATACTCTTCATTAGACTTACCTAATATAGAATATTGTGTTAAGTTCAAGGAACCAAGATTTAAGAAAGATGCAGAAACATTAGGAAGGGTCCAGAAGGGGGGGGGGCAACAAAAATGAACCAGAGTTTGGAAACACTGCCCTATGAGGAAAGATTGAGAGAACTTCAGAAGAGAAGACTGGGAGAGGACATGATATCCCTCTGTAAGTACCTCAAAGGGTGCCACAAAGAGGAAGGTCAAGATCTCTTCTTGCTGATTCCAGAGTGAAGGACATGGAATAATCCATTCAAGTTGCAACAACCCAGATTCCGGCTAGGTATCAGGAAAATCTTCCTCAGTGTCAGAGCGATATGACAGGAGAACCTGCTGCCTAGAAAGATTGTGAGCTCTCCCGCATTACAGATATTCAAAAAGAAACTGGCAGCCAATGGGGGGATGATATAACTTGGTGTCCTGCAACAGCAGGAGGTTGGACCCGATGGCTTTCTTGGCCCCTTCCAACTCTGCCATTCCTTGAATCTATGGTCATTGATAATTTTTTTTTTTTTTTGGTTTGGTGGGACAGTTGCTGTTCTGCAGGCTTCTTGTAGTCCTTCAGGCTTCTTGTAGTCATTTTTTGCACACCACAGCCAAAGTAACAAATGCTGGAAACAGCCTGTCTAACCATGTCCTAACCCTTCCACTTCCCATAATATGTTTTGCTTGTACAAGCAACATACACAACTAATTGCTCAACGAAAAGATTCAGCAGCGCTACACTAGAGCCGTTTGGCTTTGGGGAATGACATGGCTGGATACTGTCCATTTATATCTCAAAATGTGTGCATGTGTTTGCATTACACACTTGCACGTGCACACCCACACCTTGCTTTTCCTGCTCATTTTACTGTGCTGCTAAGACAGTTTTTCAGCCATTTTGAGAGTTTTCTTGTTGTTGATTTAGATAAACTTCCTGATAAAATGGTTGTCATTATCTTAAAACAAATATCAGCTTGCAAAAGAGTTCCTAGTAACTGACACTGAAAATGCTTTTTATATTGATGCAGTAACTGCTCGTTTAAACAATATTACAGCTCCTGAGTATTTTTCAGTTGCTATTGATGTGACAAATTCTCTTACACAGAGGACTGAACCAATCAATAGAATGTGTATGTGCTTTAGCAGCAAAACCTTATACTTGGGGATGTCAATTGAATCTGAACCTTTTAGCAGCATTAAATAAGGCAATTTTTACTTTGCTTTGGGTGCAAAAATATCTAATCTAATCCAGGATATAAGAAAGTCTAGGGAATCATGTGTTGGCAGAAATGCTGTATATGAGTCATATTGCAGCTAGTTTTAGGGTGACTGCTGTGTCCTTCACCTTGTAGTAACATCGAACTAAAACACAAAGTAGCCTTTTCCCTCCCTTGAGAAGACAGTAAGTGGAGCCATAATGTGAAAGAGTTGAAATCATAGGCCTTTCCCTTTTTCTTTTGGTATCTGTCTTTTTTGTACAGGCGTCAGGCCTGGCATTTTTCTTTATTCCCCATTTAAACAGCTTTGTTCTTGATTACTGTTCAGAAGGCATTAACACAACCAAATTCTAATCAAGTGAAACTGAAGGTTTATTTTACTTAAGCTCCATGTGTACATTTAGGCTCCTTTCTTATCCTTCCCTGAGTTTTCCCGAGTTTGTTTTCCACTTGTCTTACAGCTTCTAGAATGCCTTTGTGTTGTCATTAAGACATGAAAGCATGATTTAATGATCCTTTGTTGCTTCTTTTCTGATGGTGGAGCATTTCTCAGAAACTGGTGCTCATCCCTCTTTGAGCTACACAGTATAGAGCAGAGCCCAGTAATCCCCAGGACCCTTTCTTAGAGCCAAGGCTGCAGCCAGCAAGCTATCTGGCCCAGTCACTGGTTCCTTCCCTTCACTGTTGTACTACAGCATGCATCTAGGAAGCAAACTCCTACATTTCTTGTTAAACACTGAGTTTCTCCAGTATCAGACAGTCTAGATTTAATTATCCCAAGTTCTGGTTGTAACTTCCAGGCCTGGACACTGCTTATATTTGGCTTGTTTGAAGACAGTCCTGTCCAGCCTATGGGAAACTCATGTTTCCCAATGCTCATTTCTACCAGGGAACAGGTCCATTTCAGGCTTGCCTTCCTCATGGGTTCATCCTTGGATGAAACAAAATGAGTTTAACACAGCAACAGAATTGCTCCTAACCTTTATCTTCCTGCTCACTTCCACAGCACTGAAGGGAGGGGAGTATAATCAGCCACAGAAGGGCTTAAATAGTATCACTGACACACAAGGCAGGAAACATCCCAGGTACATTCAGGAAACTTTCCAGATGTATCTGTCACCTGTGGCAGAGCATTTTGATCAGTCCAGCACCCCTGTGGAGGCTTAAGCCTTTCTTAAACCAGCTGGAAACTTACCAGAAAGTGATCCATCCATGACAACACAATCATATGGAGCAATTTCCGTTTCACAGCAGAACTTGGCCTAAACACATTACCAAATTAAGAGCATGCCCCACTGCGTGCATAGGGCCAGATGCTAACTGAGATCAGTCCACGCTTGCCTGATATAAAATCCGGAGCCACTCCAAACAGAGTGACCTTGGCAAGAATGTTGAAAGCTCCTCACACAAGAAGCTTGAATTCTCTCAAGAGAGGGAAATTTCACTGTTAGATAAAAAAGCAACGTGGTAGGTGCCCACCAGTGCAATCTTTTACATGTTTAGCTAGGGATACATTCAACTGAATTCACTGAGACCCATTCCAATATGTTTCAGTGGGAGGAATGGCAATGACAAGGAGTGTATTAGTTAAGTTGCAGCTGCATCCCACTACCCAAACAGTAGCTTTTCTAGCAATGTGTTAGTGCACTATTTGATTCAATAATTATATAAAATACCTTCCCCTTTATTTTTGTAGTATTTTATACATTTATAGCTGCTGTTTGGACTATTATTTTTATACATGTAACTTGGAAACAATTCCAGAAACCAATAAATTATTTCTATCTACTAAAAAATAAGCAATGGAGCATCTGGTTATAGAGACTGTATTTTTACAGGCCATTGTCTATCATATGACATGAAAACAATCCCACTATGGTTCAGGTTGGACAGGGCTATTTATTTCTGCTCCATGGCACTATTCATAACCCAGGTCCATCCTATTTCAGTCTTAACCTGCATTTAAAGCTGTACACTTTTTGAATTAAGAAATGCATTACAGAATTCAGGGAAGTATGAAATCCAGAGGATCATCACATTCTAATTTGAACAAGACTTTGGAGAGGCATAGATCAGGTCTGTTTGTGTCAGAATTAACAAAAATGAATTCCTCAAATATTCTTAACTATGATTCTGAGTACTGTTTGAAGTGTGTATGTGTGTGTAAATGTTGCTTAAAGAACATCCGTAAAATCCATCCATCCATCCATCCATCCATCCATCCATCCACCTATCCATTCATTCATTTAATTTCTAACCTGTCCATTAGCCAAATTGGCTCCCTGGGCAAGATAGAATTAATCAAAAGGAGCTATTTACAAAAGGAGTAGGACTTTTAGTTCTTAGTTGCTTTTCATTTTATCATGTTTTGACATCAAGCAGTGACTTTTTAATGCCCCTTTCACATGTCGCAGTGCAATCCTATACCCATTTATTGTCAGTAAACTCCATTGAAATCAATATGAATTATTCTTCCAGAGATATATATGGGATGACACTGTTAGGATGCAATCTAACGCCTCTCACCCTTGATGCACACAAGCCTCCAAGGGCTGGAATGAGGTTCTGTATATTTCATCCAGACGGCTGGTTTGGGCTACCCAGATAAAGTTCTAGGAAGGGGGAGGGAAGGAGGCTGGGACCATGTTGGGAATCAACGTAGAGACCTGAGTCTTCTCCCCATTTTGCCCTTGCCAAGCCCCCTTTCCTCCTCCTGAGATTTGTGATTCCTTCCAAGATGGCTGTGAAGGATAGGGCAGGGGCTCAGTTTGGGCAGTCCCAGCTCTGAGATCACAAGACCTTGGTGCTAGGACTGCAAAATCCATGCTCCACTCCTGCTAACATTGGGAAGCTGTAGGACTGTGCCCACAGAGACTGTGAATATCACTCTGTCATACCAATCCAGAACAAGAGCTCTATAGATACTTGCTGAAAGCTAGCAAAAGGAGGGAATTAAATGATCAGAAATCTGAACAGGAAAATAGTTCTGTCTAGACTGGATTTTGTACAGGTTTTAAATACATCAACATTCCTTGTGCTTTTCAGAAGAGTTGAGGTAGTTAGATCTGATTTTAGGCATTCTGGCAGTAGAATTCTTTGTTCTAGGATTATGCAATTAACGTTTGATTTTAGAGAAAAGCAACCATACCAGTAAAGGATCAGCAAACACAAAATAAGCAAACAAAACAATGGATAAAAGCCTAATAACTAAATTGTAACCTGCTCTGCTAAGAGGTCAGTGAACCTTATGTCAGTTTCTTTAATCTTGCAGGAGAGCTCTTGCAAGAACATTGCAGTGTGACTTTTCCTCTTCTGTTTGATCTCGCATATGACCTCTTGTAGGGATGCACACTTTTTGCTCCTGCTAGTTTGCTTGTTATAGCTCCATACCTGCTTTTGCAGCATGGACAATTCAATTAGCTTTCACAAACACATTCTTGGTCAACCCATCACTTAGATTATCACCACATTTATAAAACAGAAGTTATCTTTTGTTTAACTCACGTCTTGCCGTGAGTGGCGTAAGAAAGGCAAGTTCGTCCTAGAATAAAGGGATGCTTGTATAAGTGTCCCTGAAATCACGGAGAGGAATAGCACATTATACCCTACTGGAAATGTGGGGATAACTATGGATCTAAGTGAGGAAGGCATGTTATGTTATGTCTCCCTCATCCTCATGATATGCTGGAAGGGATATGTATTTTAAAACTGTAAGTGAATTAACTTGCAGCTATTCAGGGTTAACCTTACTTCCCAAGGGAACAGAAGAAACATTTATTTCAGGTTGTGCAGATCATAAACCTTCTGCCTTGGATAACATCCGTGCTTCGTTTACTAATGGACTCTTTCCCTTTTTATTCTTGATGTGGCCATTGAGCTGATGAATTGCACAGATTATACAGTGATAATGGATAGGGAAGGGGGCTTTCAGCAGTCACTTTTAGCAAAACATGAACAGTAAATTCTGCTGATTCCCTCAAGTGCACCTGGAGGACTAAGACTTTATTGTTACAAGAGGCAAAAGGAATTCAGAAATTTTAGGACACTCGTGCTATATATGTGGCAGTTCGTGAGCCTTCCTGAGAAGCACAATACTAAATTTGTTCCTGTTTCTTCTGTAAACCTTTCCATACAAACACATAGCATTGTGTTTTTGTGCTTGCATGTCTGTCAGTAGAACTGATGAGCAGTTGTTCATTACTTCACTGTGTGCCATCCAGATATTTTCACTCAAGGCAGGACTTGTAGGGAATGTACATTTCCTAAGCATTGCAGCATGGACAAGGTAGCATCTAAAGACCTTGTATACAGCCTACCTTAAAAACGCGCGCGCGCACACACACACACACACACACACACACAGAGGGAGGGAGGGAGGGAGGGAGAGTGTGAGCTAACCAGCCTACTGCTAATTTCCTGATTATATCATCATGGGCAGCTGTGCAGAGCACCCTTTCCGACAAAACAAGATCTGTATGAAGCTCACTCCCCTCATTTCCCCCAGAGTTCTTCATGCAGTTCATTCTTTCCACACTGCTGTTAGCCATCTGTATTGTGTGTGTGTGTGTGTGCGCGCGCGCGCGCACGCCCGTGCATACGTGCAGCCTTCATCCCTCAATCCAGCAACACGTGTGACCCTCTGGACAAAAGGGGGTTCTTGTGCTCTCCTGATTTAGAGGCTGAACAGCCTCAGTTCCCTGACATGTTATAAAAACTTCCAAGTGCTGGCAAGACCACCCCTCTCCTGCGTCCTGATATTGCACATAGTTTTCCTCATTTTTGTTTCTAAATGGAGCATTCTACCTGCCCTTTCTAGTGCTAGAGATTGTGCGCCTTGATTTTTTTCCTCCCAGAAAGGATAACACTGGGCTGGTGCTGTCTTGCTGCAATGCCATGCCCCTCTCCATATATGAGAGCCACCCCGAGGCTTCGGGGAATGGGGCGGCATAGAAGTCCAATCAATCAATCAATCAATCAATCAAGAACAGGATTCTGTCACTGATTTGGGCCTTAGGGTGGGTGGAGGATGGTTGATAAGCCCTTTTGAATGGTCAGAAACCATGAAACTACAATGAATGCACAGGAGAGGGGCCAAACCGCACTGGCTTGTTCAGTTCCAGACCTCCACACATTCACTGGTTTCATGTGTGCAACATCTGCATATGTACAAGTTGTACACGTGATCTTGCACTGTGCAAAAAAGGCAAGGTTCATCATGTAAAGAAAGCCTGTAACTTATACACACATCAGCACTGGATGTACAGTGATCAATGCATTGAATTTGGGAGCAGGGACAACGAAGACAATCTTGTTATCCTTGCCAATTTTCCAAGAGCCCAGCTGTTCTATCTATTTCAGTTACCATCTGACCCTGTGAACGCAACAGGGCACACTCTTGGTTTGGTAATGTGTTCAGGTGGAGTTCATGTTGTCAAGGTGAAGGAGCTACATAGGATTCTGTTGTCATGGCTGGGTCAGTTAGATGTAGACTGTAAACCTTCGGGGGAAAACTGGACTGATCAGAATGGTCTGTCACAGGTCTGTCTGCCAAGACCACTGCCTTACTCATGTAACTTGGACATTTTCTTTAGTTCTTTTGACTGGAAATGTCTGAGAAATAAAGGGTGAAAATTCTAGATGAGCGCAATTTTTTGGTTTTGGTAGTTTGCATTTTTAATGAGTGTTATCATTATATTTGGAGGGAGTTATACTTGTATTTTCTCACTCTCTTGGATGGACTTGGTCTAGAAAGACAGCTTATACAAATGTTAATAGTTAACTCGAATTTGTGGTGCTTTTGAAGCCATGTTATGATGAATATCTGGTTCATAAGTTTAAAGAGGGAACAATATTCACTGAAAACGGAATACCTGCCAGGATATAATTATGGCTATAATTATATGTGTTTATTAATTAACCTTTTGAAGGGAAAAAAATGAAGCTAAACTTTGCATCGGTGTCAAGTTATTTATTTACCTCAAATTTTGCTATAATTGCACAGTGGTCTGCTAAATAGTTTCTGCTTTATAACCCAATCAGTTGGAAAAGGGTGGTGGTGAAGCAATAGACACAGTCACAGACCCTGTTTCAAGGAGCAATCAAAACAATGAAATCAATATTATTGCATCAGATATAACATAAAATATGCTGCTGGGTATCTGTATTGTAGCTTCTTGGATTAGAGCTTTCTCTGATGTCTCTTATTGGGTATATTTTCATAACCTCCCCACCCCAGCAGCTTTCTTTAACGTTCATTTCATCCAATTAATTTTTCTACATCTTTGAAGTTCAGTCAGGATACTGAGATTTTACCTGGACTCACTGGGAAGCCATTGATAACTGTACAGAAGTCACACTGGGCAACAGGGCTCATTTAACTGCAGCATTAATAGGAAAGACTTGAGGGCCCTTACGCTTTTGGGATTCATTGATTAAAACTGAAGAAGTGGAAACTGGAATGGACCATTTTCATTCCCTCTTCCTCACCCCTACAGCTCACTCCAAAAGCACATTCACTAACTCTGCACATACTGTATTAATTAGTACATCTTTATTTGTTATGTAGTTGACAGTTAAATCAAAACACAGAAGATGCAGCTTTACCATCTACGCTTACCTTAATTCTATTTTGCATCATAGTCCTCTTTTCAGTACAACCAAGCAGAGTGAAGAGCAAACAGCTTTTAGTCCAGACAATTGATTGCAGACTTTTTAGTCTGTCTAAAATATTGCACTGCTTATAAAGGGAACAGAGAGGTAGAGTCTGGGTCAACTGGGTCTCTAGCTTAATGGCCTCTCTGTCTCAAATTCAGAAGTATCTGTAAATTCAGGGAGCCTGTTCATATAGTCACAGTGGAGGAAATAAGGCACAGTGGTTTATTTTCCTGGATGTGCACGCTGGGGAAAATAGCATACTTGCCTCACCATACCATGCAGACTGGATCAGAATGATATTGTCATGGTTAACAAGCCACCCCTACAACAGCCCATGGTTTCTGGATTGCTTGTTAATCACAGCAACAAGTCACCCAGACTTGGTTTACACAACACAGGAAGCTGTGCAGCTCATGACTGGGACTCAGAGGGTGAACAAGCCACACTGGGGACCCCAAGTCAGGTAAAACAGGTCTATGTGTGCTATGCAGCTGTAATCTTGTCTCTTACCTCAAATAGAAAGAAAAGGAGAGAGACATAAGAGAAAAGCCAGTGTGGTGTAATGTTAAGAGCACGAGACTGGGACTCAGGTGATCTGGGTTCTAGACCCTGCTCAGCCATGGAGCCAACTGTGTGGTTTTTGGCAACCTACCTCACAGGCTTGTTGTTGTGAGGATAAGATTGAGGGTAGTAGGAAGAGAATGGCATAAGCTGCTTTGAGTTCATTGTAAGAAAAAAGTGGCATATGAATCTCATAAATAAAGGGAGAAAAAGATAAACAAAACCAACTTGCCTGGAGTTACTTTCTATGCTTCTCTGTCTGCATCTAGTCTTTATTTATGACAGCTCCATGTTTAAAGGTACTGTACAGTGTGTTCTTGACCTAGTCTTTAAAAAGTAAATAAAGAAGCTCAACCTGACCTTAAATCAACCTGTTTTTTTTTCCTCGCAATCACTTTCACTGTCATCTTATTCCATTCTTCTACAAACTGAAATGGGGGTATTGAGGGTCTCCCTATTTCAGTAAATCAGGTCTTCCCTCAAGTCAGGTCACAATGTCTGTCTCTCTCTCTATCCCCATTTTTGGAACAGATTCACATGAAATACAAATGCAGTTCATGTTCAGCTTGCACATTTTCAAAGCTGTCTGGACTCAGGTGACTTAGAACCTTGCCCAAAATGGTTGGCAAGAACTCCAGGACTGAGGAAGAGCAATAACAGTACTATTTCCCAGTGAAAAGTCTTTGATTCAAGCCCCTTTATTAAACTACTGTTTCTGTTACTTCTTTTTTCAGGCCTTTTGCTGGCCAGCTAACATGCAGGTCAGTCAACAAAATCTACAAAAATTCAGGAAGAGTTGAATTCAGGTCTTTGCATTCAGGTCTTTTCCACCTTTCAACCCAAGCAAACAAAGTAGTTTGAGGAATTCATCCATACATTACAGTAGTTCCCCAGAATTTGTGGGGGTTGCGTTCCTAGAGCACCCACGAATTGTGAAAAACTGCGAATTTGGAATGTGGTAAAGTTTCATTGCCAGAAGCCTTAGAACAGGGGTCCTCAAACTCTTTGCGGGGCCAGTTGAAAGATGCCGGTGATGGGCGTGGGCTGCCAAGGTGGTATGGGTGGGGTTGTGAGCTGGGCCAGCGGGTGGGGAATTTTTTCAACAGATTCTGATATAACCTAGAGGTGAAGGCAGCTTTTTGATCTGTTAACGGCATTTTAGGCAGACAAACGTCTGGAACAATTCCTATACAATGACTGAAGACTTTATGCACCTTAGTAGATCTACCTCCAGATACTGTTTGGCACAATCACCCTTTTTCTCCTTGGTAGTGGACCACCTATATCCACAGCTTTGTTGTTGTTGTTGTTTTTAGTCGCGAAGTCATGTCCGACCCCTTGCGACCCCATGGACAACATTCCTCCAGGCCTTCCTGTCCTCCACCATTCACTTAAGCTCATGCCGACTGCTTCAGTGACTCCATCTATCCACCTCATTCTCTGCCGTCCCCTTCTTCTTTTGCCATCTATTGTTCCCAGCATTAGGCTCTTCTCCAGTGAGTCCTTTCTTCTCATTAGGTGGCCAAAGTATTCTAGAGAGCAGTCAGAGTTGATCTCCTCTAGGACTGACCGGTTTGATCGCCTTGCAGTCCGAGGGACTCGCAGGAGTCTTCTCTAGCAATCCACAGCTAGCGTGATTCTTTTCATATACCTGAGGTTAGACAAACAAATTCAAAGTATCTGCTGGAGAGCTATCCTTTCCTTAGTGACAAGCCTGTGGGTGGATAGAAGGGTCTCTAGCATTGCTTCATATGATGTAAGTAATTGAATATCCTGATGTGAAGCCACTTGGACATAGGTAGGGAAATCTTACTGTTGTGTCACTCAGGCCCAGTTTTAGAGTTCTTATGTGGTGGAATTATTTTTCTGAATCCACAGAAAATATCTATAGTCTGCTCTAAGATTTCCTGCCCAGCTTGACCATTTTATGATTGTGGCTATGAAAACACCATAAGTCCTGTAGAAAGTGCAGCTGTGGCAGTGGCCACTTCTAGCCCTCGATCTCTTCTATCCTCAGCTGCCTAGCGACAGACATGCCATTGCTCTCCTTATTCCCATTGGCCAAGCAATGCATCAATCTCCTTGTTCACTTTTGGAAATGGAGACAACATGAAAATGCTTGGAGGGAAAAGGGAAAACATGGCAAAGCCATTTATTTTCACTTAATAAAAATCATTGTGGGGGCTAGGGTGGCTGAAAAACACCACAGGCATGCAGGTACACTTGGAGAGGGGAAGTGGGGAACCCACTTCAGACCAACAGTGGAACAATCAGAAGAAGGCTGCTGCCATCCATATGCAGGAACAGGGAAGGGACTGGGATTTCTCTCATGGGGATGCCAGGATGTGTTGCAAGGCCAGGAGCAGAGCATGGGAAGCAAGAAAACAATGCTGCCTGGTGGCCACATGATCACCTGACCAGTAAATTCAGACAAAAGTCCATACACCATGGAAACAGTGCAGGCTTGCTGGCCACCTTGTGTGAACCTGGCCTCTGAGGAAGCCCTTGTTGTTGTTGTTAGTCACGAAGTCGTGTCCGACCCATCATGAACCCATGGACCACATTCCTCCAGGCCTTCCTGTCCTCCACCTTCCCCCGGAGTCCACTCAAGCTCACACCAACTGCTTCAGTGACTCTATCTAGCCACCTCATTCTCTGCCGTCCCCTTCTTCTTTTGCCGTCGCTTGTTCCCAGCATTAGGCTCTTCTCCAGGGAATCCTTCCTTCTCATTAGGTGG
Source organism: Varanus komodoensis (assembly GCF_004798865.1). NCBI lineage: Eukaryota > Metazoa > Chordata > Lepidosauria > Squamata > Varanidae > Varanus > Varanus komodoensis. The sequence goes on along the minus strand of NW_025335587.1, from coordinate 1,421,158 downwards.
CCAAAGTATTTGAGTTTCATCTTCAGTATCTGGCCTTCTAAAGAGCAGTCAGGGTTGATCTCTTCTAGGACTGACCGGTTTGATTGCCTTGCGGTCCAAGGGACTCGCAGGAGTCTTCTCCAGGACCACAATTCAAAGGCCTCAGTCCTTCGGCGCTCAGCCATCCTTATGGTCCAGCTTTCACAGCCATACATTGCAACTGGGAAAACCAAAGCCTTGACTATGCGCACTTTTGTTGGCAGGGTGATGTCTCTGCTTTTTAGTATGCTGTCTAGATTTGCCATAGCTCTCCTCCCCAAGAGCAAGCGTTTTTTAATTTCTTGGCTGCAGTCCCCATCTGCGGTGATCTTGGAGCCCAGGAAAATAAAATCTGCCACTTCCTCCATTTCTTCCCCATCTATTTGCCAGGAAGTGAGAGGACCAGATGCCATGATCTTAGTTTTCTTAATGTTGAGTTTCAAGCCAACTTTAGCACTCTTTTCCTTCACCTGCATCAAGAGGCTTTTTAGTTCCTCTTCACTTTCTGCCATGAGAGTGGTATCATCTGCATATCTGAGGTTGTTGATATTTCTCCCAGCAATCTTAATTCCAACTGGTGATTCATCTAGCCCCACCTTTCTCATGTTGTGCTCTGCATATAAGTTAAATAGGCAGGGCGACAGTATACAGCCTTGCCAAACTCCTTTCCCAATTTTGAACCAATCAGTGGTTCTGTGTCCAGTTCTCACTGTTGCTTCTTGACCTGCATATAGGTTTCTCAAGAGACAAATAAGATGGTCTGGTACTCCCATCTCTTTAAGAACTTGCCACAATTTGTTGTGATCCACACAATCAAAGGCTTTAGCACAGTCAATGAAGCAGAAGTAGATGTTTTTCTGGAACTCCCTAGCTTTCTCCATGATCCAGCATATGTTGGCAATTTGATCTCTAGTTCCTCTGCCTCTTTGAAATCGTGTCTGTACTCCTGGTAGTTCTCGGTCCACGTACTGCTGGAGCCTAGCTTGTAGGATTTTGAGCATAACTTTGCCAGCATGTGAAATGAGTGCAATCGTGTGGTAGTTTGAACATTCTTTGGTATTGCCCTTCTTTGGGATGGGAATGTAAACTGACCTTTTCCAATCTTGCGGCCACTGTTGAGTTTTCCAAATTTGCTGGCATATTGAGTGTAGCACTTTTACAGCATCGTCTTTTAAGATTTTGAATAGCTCAGCTGGAATACTGTCACCTCCACGGCTTTGTTGTTGCTCAGACTTCCTAAGACCCGTTTGACTTGACATTCCAGGATGTCTGGCTTGAGGTCAGTGACCACCCCATTGTGGTTATCGGGGACGTTAAGCTCTTTCTTGTATATTTCTTCTGTGTAATATTGTCACCTCTTCTTAATCTCTTCTGCCTCTGTTAAGTCCCTGCCATTTTGGTCCTTTATCGTGCCCATCTTTGCATGAAATGTTCCCTTCATATCTCCAATTTTCTTGAAGAGATCTCTGGTCCTCCCTATTCTATTGTTTTCTTCTATTTCTTTGCACTGTTCATTTAAGAAGGCATTCTTATCTCTTCTAGCTATTTTCTGGAATTCTGCATTCAATTGTTTGTATCTTTCTCTTTCTCCCTTGCCTTTTGCTTCCCTGCTTTCTCCAGCTATTTGTAAAGCTTCCTCAGACAGCCATTTTGCTTTCTTGCATTTCTTTTTCTTTGGGATGGTTTTAGTTGCTACCTCTTGTACAATGTTGCGAACCTCCATCCATAATTTTTCAGGCACTCTGTCAGATCTAATTCCTTAAATCTATTTGTCACCTCTACTGTATATTCATCAGGGATATGATTTAGGTCATACCTGAGAGACCTAGTGCTTTTCCCTACTTTCTTCAATTTAAGCCTAAATTTTGCAACCCAGAAGCTCATGATCTGAGCCACAGTCAGCTCCTGGTCTAGTTTTTACTGACTGTATAAAGCTTCTCCATCTTTGGCTGCAGAGCACATAGTCAATCTGATTTCTGTGTTGACCGTCTGGTGATGTCCATGTGTAGAGTCATCTCTTGGTTTGTTGGAAAAGAGTGTTTGCTATGACCATCATATTCTCTTGACAAAATTCTACCAGCCTATGCCCTGCTTCATTTTGTACTCCAAGGCCAAACTTGCCTGTTATTCCGGTTATCTTTTGGCTTCCTACTTTAGCATTCCAATCCCCCATGATGATAAGGACATCATTTTTTGGTGTTCATTCTAGAAGATGTTGTAGGCCTTCACAGAACCCGTCAACTTCAGCCTCTTCAGCACCAGCGGTTGGGGCATAGACTTGGACTATTGTGATGTTGAATGGTTTTTGGATTCGAACTGAGATCATTGTGTCATTTTGGAGATTGTATCCCAGTACTGCTTTTCCTACTCTTTTATTGACTATGAAGGCTACTCCATTTCTTCTGAGGGATTCTTGCCCACAGTAGTATACCTGATGGTCATCTGAATTAAATTCACCCATTCCTGTCCATTTTAGTTCACTGATTCCTAAGATGTTGATGTTCAGTCTTGTCATCTCTTGTTTGACCACATCTAGCTTGCCCTGATTCATGGATCTTACATTCCAGGTTCCTATGGAGTATAGATCTTTGCAGCATCGGACTCTCCTTTCACCACCAGATACATCCACAACTGAGTGTCCTTTTGGCTTTGCCCCAGTTGCTTCATTCTTTCTGGTACTACTAGTACTAGCCCTCCACTCTTCCCCAGTAGCATATTGGTCACCTTTCGACCTGAGGGGCTTATCTTCCGGCATCATATCTTTCTGCCTTTTGGTACTGTCCATGGGGTTTTCATGGCAAAGATACTGAAGTGGGTTGCCATTTCCTTCTCCAGTGGTTCACATTTTGTAAGAGCTCTCTGCTATGACCTGTCCATCTTGGGTGGCCCTGCATGGCATAGCTCATAGCTTCATTGAGCTACGCAAGCCCCTTCTCCATGACAAGACAGTGATCCATGAAGGAGGAGGAAGCCCTTACCAATTAATTTATAAGTTTATAATAGGAAACTGGAGTGGTTCTCCACTGATACTTAGACTTTAGGGTCCTGGTCAGTGTATATTCTCAAATAAATGATAGGATTCTTCATTGGTGCAACAATTCAGTGTACTAATGCTTCGCAGCAAAAGTCATGGAATTTAATAAGGATGGTGCAGTCTGCATAAACCACTTCTGAAAGATCCATTTTCAGTAAGGTGTACTTCTGTTGAAAGTGTCCTGATTGGTTACATTTGAAGCAGAATCCCCAGCTATTCCTTGGTTTAGTGGAACTTGCTTCTCTCTGTTCTCCAGGCTCCTTTTATCAGACCCATTTGTTCTTGACCTAAGGATGACTATTCCATAACAGGGTTTTCAGGGCCTGCCACTGTGCCTTCTGAATCAAGGCCTGCAAAACAAAACAATGCAACACTTTCCTTCTGGATAGGCAGTCAAATCCTCTTCAGCAGTTCCATTAAATCTACTGCCTGCTCAGTTGGGATAGGTTTGTACTGAGTGACTCAGGCCTGACCTTAGGAAGAAGAGAGCAGCAGAGGCATGTAGCTCATTTTTTCCTGCCAGTTAAATCTTTGAGCCACAGCTATTTCCCGGAAACCGTATTTGAAACTGATGAATTAGGAGCAATAGCAGCATCTCCCTTTCCTATGGAGCTTCATGGCTTTTTTGTCCATGTAAAATGCAGGGCTGATAATAAGAGAAGCCAAAATTAGTTTTTGAACTTTACCTTTGCAAACATTTGTATTGTTTTGATGTAGTTCCATGCCCTTTTGTTCTTTTGCTTCTTGGCAATTTTTTTTTTGTTTTGTTTTTCTTTCATGACATTTTCTTCCTTTTTTGCCCTAATGGCCCTTGACTTCATTTGCCAAACTGCTATTTAATCCAGTTTGCTATACTATGGAGACCAGGACGATTTTGCCTGATTGCCCAGGATGTCATCACATCAAAGAAAGATCTTTGCCATCACCAGTAAATCAGGAAGTGTGGCACCCAAAAACTCACTGAATATGTTTCCATTGAGTGCTGGAAATTGCTAAAAATGGGAGATGGTGGGGTGTATGCATAATTGATACCTGCAAAATATAGAGGATAACAAGACTATTTAATTTGTGAAGCCACCTTCTGTTTAAGGATGCTTTATCAAATAGTTTAGATCATGGTTCCTCAGAACAATGGATTATGTTAATTGTGGTGACTGTTGATTACTGGCTGGCTCACTACCTTATTTAAGAACCTTAGGACCTGGATTCATTTGAAATTGTAATAGTTTCAAGTTTTCAGTATATATTAAAATATTCCCAGTTTTCAGAGAGTATTTAAATATGCTCTCAGTATATGTTAAATGATCTTTTCCATATTGATTCAAGAAGCTTAGAATTGTAGCCCTCAACAGAGCTTCAAGTGCCTTTTCTTTTGTGGAGTTGACACAACTAACTCACCTCTCTCTCTCTCTCTCTCTCTCTCTCTCTCTCTCTCTCTCTCTCTCACACACACACACACACACACACACACACACACACAGCATTAGAAAGTTGTATCTGCCTGTGATTAGAACACTGATTGGTCTGTCAGTCTTGACTCTCCCTTTTTGCTTCAAAATGAAGCATCTCTTCTGTTTTTTGGTTCCACACACACAAGCGGTTACTTGCTTTATTACCATTTAATAATGATGATAATAAGATTAATAGCAACATCAACTTGCAAAACCACTCTGGGGGAATAATGGGCAAATCGTTTTGTAACATGGCTGAAAACTGGGCCAGCTTCTATGGAGAGTGACAAAGTAGTTTGCACAGAGCTGTATCCCTGAAGAAAAAAAATACGCATCTGTAGAGTAGTACAGTGACAGGACCACTCATATAAGAGCATATTTAGATGCATTTGCACCAAATCATATGCCTGCTGGTGTTTTGTTTATTTTGGTTTCCGCCAGCCCCACATGAATTATCTATTTTGAAGCAAACAAATGCCATTTTCATTTTGATATTCCTAGTCATTCCAAAACTGATGCATTAAACTCTGTCCCTGCTGAAGATTCCTGCTGGGAGAGTCCCAACAGCCTAATCAGAGACATTCTTAATGAGGTTCACCCTTAAGCAAACTGTGATTACACATGCAGCTTTTTTGGAGACAGTCTTGATAGCCCTTTCTTCACTCATTTTTTAAAATCACCTTTCACTGGGTTGGACCATTCAATTACTTTGAATAATACTGCTTAACTGCAGTTTGTAAGCGACCCTCCCATATAATTTTTGAAGGCGTAGATCTGCTGACTGCTGAAAGCAAGGTACCTTTTCTAATTAAGATTTCATTTTTCTTCCACATAATCTCAGAGCAAAATCTCCCCTCTCTTGACAAAGTGCCAGTATGAAGAAATAAAATATTTAATTTCCCCTCCCTCTACAATACTTTTTGCCTAATTTATCTTCATTGTTGTCATTTTTCCTCTCTTAATACCGGTTAAATAAACCTATTTGGCTCGATTCAGAAGCATTTACCTGGAAAATGATACACAAGTGTCCCAGAACTGGGATCCGGCTTCCCAGTCACCATTGTGACTGTTGCCAGATGAAGAAATGAAGATGCAAACTGGGTCAATTGCCTTTTCCCCTGTTAGAAATGGAAACTGTCAGTCCTTCCCTGCCTTCTCTAGATTGAAGTATTTAAGACTGCAGTCCTATACACACTTGCTAGGAGGCAAATTCCACGAAACATAATGGGGCTGGCTTATGATTAGACAGGCAGATAATTTCACCGTAAACCTAATAATATTGTGCCACTGTAGCTGAATTCTAATTATTATTTTTGGTCCAAGTAAATTTAAATAAGATTGTACTATAAGAACACCTCATACTAGCTCCCCTCTCCAAAGTTTTTCCATAATACATGTATATTCATTTATAAGAACATTTGTATATCTCACCTATGAAATGTCATTCTATTCTTGTGAGGAAATATAAAAATCGGTGGTAGTATTTGGTATCAAAAGTCCCGTTTCCTTCAAAACAGCCGCAACAGCTGCTGTTAACTGAGATAATTTTGAGCTAAGGAGCTGGGCACTTAAAATGTCAAATCTTTGCCCTTCTGCAAACAGCATCTCTATTTTCTATGCATTGCTAATATTATGTATAGTGTAAAGTTTTGGTACGACCTTATTTGAATGAACAATCGGTGTGAAATGAAAAAAAAATGTTTGTTTTTTGCTGCTATGTGAATGATTCATTACTGCAGCAGCTCAAATTCTGATCCCTTGTTTCCCCACTCCACTTTTTTTTTTTAAAGGACTCTATCAATGCCCTCTTCTTCTTCCCTGTATTTCTTGATTTCTGGTTTGTTTGTTTACGTTAAGCCCTTGGAAGCTGGAAATTGAAATCTGTGTCTTACTTCACTTTTCCATCAGTATATACTGATACTGGTTGAAATAATTCTGTAACTCATGAAGCCAGTTGTGGATACACTGAGCACAATTATTATGAGAATAGCAAATACAGGTTTGGTGATGTGTTATTCCCCTGCAAATGAGATACAAAATAAGTGATTCCATTTATTGCTCAGAAAACAGATGGCAAAGGGTAAGCATTTTCAGGATCACAAATCTATCACACTGTGCAGGCCATAAAGATACTTGAGGGACAGGCAACATTGTGTTGGCTTTTCTTTGCATCTATAAGAACTTTTCTAGGGACAATAGGTTGGATTTAGTTATACTGAGAATACACCTATTGAAATCACTGGCATTCCAATTAGACAGGATTAACATAAATCCTAAATCTGGGTGATTTCAATAGGCTTACTCTAAATATAACTAAATCTAGCACCATCTCCATGTCACAACTTTTAGGGGCTTATGGATCTCTGCTGCTGCCAACCCTACCACCATATGTAGGAAGCAGATCACAGAAATTGTGGCAAAAAGCATCTCAATGCTATCGGAATCAATTATTTTTAATTAATGTGGAACCTTCTTGGTACATTATATACATAGTGTTGTAATCATAACGTATTATATTTCTCTAACAAAGAAAGGGTATGCAATACTGTCTCCATATTGACTTTCTCAGTCCCAGTTTGAGAACATAGGAAGTTGTCTTATGCCTAGCCAGACTACAGATTCATCCAATCCAGTACTTTTGACACTGGCTGCTCATCAGGGTTTTTAGGCAGGAGTTGTTCTAGCCATACTTGGAGACTTGTACTGGGGGATAAAACTGTGACTGTCTGCATGCAGATCATCTGTTCTACCACTGAACTGTATCAATCCTTAAAATATCCATCCTTCATAAAAGTAATCTGCTCTGGACAATCAAAACTGTGAAAGTCTTGAATCCTCAAGGAAGCTAGTACTAGTGAGGGGTGAGCCCTAAAACACACCTTGGATATTTCATTTTCTCTTCTTTTCTGAGACAAGAAAATGGATACTTTTTCTAAAAGGACCTTAAGTTCATCTTCAGAGGCTTTTCTCCAGGTGTCTCCACTAAATGAAATAAGGTGGGTGGCCATGCCTTTTCTTATGTGGCGTCCTGGCTTTGGAATGCCCTCCTTTGAGAGGTTGTTGTTGCACAGTAGCTGTTATGTTTGAATGCAACTCGACTCATCAGTTAATTTCATTAACTGAGGACCCACCTTCAGTGCTTCTGCTATTGTTGCAATTTGGACTGTGCTGGAATTTTCCTTTTGCGCTGGGATTCCTATTGGTTCAAGACAGTCTTCCCCAGTGAGGTGCCATTCACATGCTTTCAACACGACTCTTATAGTCCTAACCAGTGCTTTTTTTGTAAAAAAAAAAAAAAAAAAAAAAAAAAAGGTGCCGGAACTCACGTCGCCGCCAGCGTGCGACCACACACACCAATCCCAAGGCGAGCAGCGTCCCAAGCCGGCGGTGCGGACACAAAAGCAGCCCGCAGGCACTATGCTAATGATGTTTGCTGCTGACCTGCTACGCCCACAGGCGATTCAAAATCACTTCGTCAAATCCATTGGAAAAAAAGGTGCCGGAACGCCGTTCTGGTGCATTCGATGACAAAAAAAGCCCTGGTCCTAAACATTTGCCATGCTGGCTGGGACTCAGGATCAAGCCCCATGCTCAAACAGAGTTTCTTCCACCCCTTTAATAGGCTCTTTTAGGCATCTATGTTCTTTATCAAAATAAATTTCCACAGCACACTGGTAGGAAACATTGTCATGCAGACTTTTTCTGCTTCAGTTCCAGTTCACATTTCAGTCTAGATCATGCTTAGTATAAGCCTGCATGATAAGGAAGGTAAATTTGCTTGCTAAAGGAGGAAATAATTAAACCCAGCCAATGGGAATCAAAATTACTTTGTCAGCAACTCTGTTCCTTGTTATGTTATGGGAAGCCTTAAGGGTTAGTCAGGTCATACTTGTGGTTAGGGCCACCTAATGGGAAGGAAGGACTCACTGGAGAAGACCCTAATGCTGGGAACAATTGATGGCAAAATAAGGGGATGACAGAGGATGAGGTGGCTAGATGGAGTCACTGAAGCAGTCGATGTGAGCTAATAAAATGATGATGATGATGTATGTAGTTCTTCAACAGGATGCAGACTGAAGTAACAATGTCTTCAGGCCAGTGCAGATAAACTCTTGCCTGCCTCTCTACAGAGAGAATTACAAAGCTATGGGGCCATCACTGAAAAGCTCCTTCTCTGGTTCACACAAGCCTGATAGACCCTCCTGTGGGGCAGAAACTGGCCTAATAGCCCAGAGAGGCTTGTTTAGGTTCATGAAATGCTTCCAATAATGCGATTCCAAGTAATTTAGAGCTTAAAAATTTAGAGCAAGCACTTTAGATTGAAGATAGAAATCAATGTGTATTTTGCTATCTGGACTGCAGTTTTGGCAGAATTTATGTTTTATCTGCTATGGAGATTAAGTTTGAGACTTTTTAAAAATTGATGTTCAATAATTGTTGTGTTTATATGGATCCAGAATTCCCTGAATCGCCCTTTCCCCTGTGACCCTTGAAAATGTGTTTAGAAATGCTGCAGTGCCTTCCAAATAGTTTATTTCTTCCTATCTAGTAATCACCATTCTGGCACTTGGTGAATGTGATTTTCTTGTATAGAAAGTGTAATGCATTTCAGTTAAATGAATGTTGCGGTTCTACATGGATCTGTGGTCCGATTGGATGCCGGTCTGCCATGCTGAAAGCAGATGGAAATTCATCTTCAGTGTGGCAGCTCCTGCAACTTCCTGCCTCTGGAGGTCAAGCAGGTTCTGATACTATGTTATTTTCAGTCCCTGATGAATACGTTTTTATTCTGGGAAGGCTCCCTTGCTGACCAGCCATGCCTTTCAGTTACCCAGTTCTTGATGCATTGCTTTTATTCCATTTCGTTTCTTTATTGTCCATTGCTTTGGAATCTGACTAGATGTGGAACAGTGGGCAAATGCTGTAATAAGCAAATGAACAAAGGAGGTTAGGAAACTTCTAGAACAACCTCCCCAAATGTATTCCTTCAAATGAGCTAGACTACAGTCCACATCATTCCCTGCCATCAAGGCCAAGTTTTTCTGGAAGCACTTTGCCTGGCCAAGAGACCTCCCAGAAGCAACCCACCAGAAGCACCTTCCATCTTATTTATTATTATTTATTTGCATTTATTTACCACCCTAATAGCCCAGAGGGCTCTGTCTTCATAGCGACTGGAAGGTGGCTGGTTATTAGAAGGATTACAGTGTTTCTTGGTTGGAGTGGTGCTTGGGACCAGCACTGAGCTTATTTTGCAGCTCTCTGCTTGCTGTCCGCCACCCCCCACAGGCGCCTGCTTGCAACTCTCAGTCACCTGACATTTCCTGCATGTGGCTTTTCCGCTGAGCAGGTCTGACTACCCTTGGAATAGTGTATTAACTCAAACGATGCCTGCAGTTAATCACGCAAGAGATTTTAATAAGTTTCAAATTATATATAATAAGTACGTTTAAAAACTGTAGCAGAGGAGGAAGATTCCTATGAATGTGTGCCTCTTCTAAAAACAAAGAAAGCATTTTAGAATTACTTTTATTGCATGAAAAATAATGCAGAATTAATCCATTCATCTTTTGATTAATGAACAAAAATTATACAAACAATTGATTTAAAATTGCATGCATTGGGTAACAGCCTTAACTTTCGGGCAGTTGTTAGTTCATTTCAGTCAAGAATTGGTAAGTGTGTTTTCCCCATTCATAAACCAAACATCTACTTTTGAGATGTTATACTCCATGGGAATGGTAAAAAAAAAGTAGAAGAGAAGAGAAGAGGGTCAGTGCTTTGTGCCTAAAGAAATACAGAGCTAAGTAATCCTCAATCCTGATAATGAAACTTGATACTAAAAGATGTTTGCCTTTGTAAAAAATATTTTTTCTCAAATTAGATAGAAGTCATTTGCTGCAGCAATGGAAGAACAGCGATACGTAATAGCATTATTCTGCACAGGCTGGTCCTTTGTTTAACTATTCCATTTATATTACAGTAGTGTTAGTAGTTGTAGATCAGTAGTGTTACCCTGGCTTGGCCATACATATTTACATTAGTCCAATGGAAGTTTTACTTGAAAGCCACGCATCTTCATTTGTAAATTTCAGGCATACTGCATTCAGCAACTCCCTTTCCATCTCTTCTGCTTGTGACTTTTGAAGTGTACGCAAAACAGTCTGGCAGTCTCTTAGGAAAGCATATTCCCAGTGTTTGGAAATCAATCAATTGATGCAAGAGATACAGGAGGAGTTTCACTGATCTGTCTCTAAAAAAAGGTCAGTGGGGTCACTATTTCAGGAGATATCGTTTCTCGTACATGGCAACGAATAGCCACATTGTTCTTCCTTGCATCTGAGCTCTATTCAAGTCTCCCCTCTGTACGTAATAGGGAAACAGGGACCAGAGGGACTGGTTTCACCCAGATGTTTTTGTCTTCCACCCCAGTGGTCCTGCTTCTGTGTTTGCATTTTCAGTAGAAGCCATAAAAGGAGATACCTACACATGCACAGCTATATCTCTTTGGGCGCTCTTTGAAATCAGAAAATCTGGCCATGCCGGATGTCCAATTGCATGGAACATCCATGTACATTTAGCTGTGCACAAAGATGCCACATATACTGGTGTTCTGGGCTGGGCCAGTGGTCACAGTCCTTATCACACCTCCCTGCTTACAGAGGCAATGCCAGAATGAGTCTCTAGTCGTCCTTTCTGTATACATACAGTTGCTTTTGCCTTATCATTTAATGTCAGTGGAAATTACTACTTATTCTTCTGAAGATGGTATTTTATAGACCACCCTTCCTGATTTGATGCCTCCACCAGATGCTTTAGACTACAATTCCCATGCTGGCTGGCCTGCCTGGAGCTGAAGGCAGCTGGATTGCACCACGTTAAGGAAGACTCATAAGAACATAAGAATATATAGAACACAAGAATATTATATAACTGTGTTGCTTACTCTATGGCTGTATGTTTGACGATGATTACTTTTCGAGTACTTAGCTGACCATGGGCATCTGTGCATTTTCTCTTTTCTTTCGTCTGCTCAGTTATTTATACTGCAGCTTGGTGCTCAACAAAGCATTTAATAATGTATACATTTAAATAATGAACAAACACATGCAAATATGGACTAACTCATGCTTTCCCCCTCTGGCATAACTGAGGTTTGTGTGAAAGTGAGGGGAATAAACATTGGATCAAAGTGTTTCTTGCTAATCTTAAAGAACGGCACGCTGTGGAATACGCCAGTTTGTCCTTGTTGTTCATACCCATGAGTATTTCCATGAATGGGTTGGCACATGAGAAAAAGACATCTATACATTTATTTTTCTTTAACAAGAGAAAATGGAGGAGCGCTTTGTTAACTATCATGTACTGTTAAACATTGTGTCACTCATTCTACAAACGTTTACTCCACCATGTGGCCTTCAGCAGCTAATGCTCATCTGCCCACTTTGTCTCTGCCGAGAAACCCATTATTACATTCTCTTTTGCAAATTCTTCTAGAGTTGTAATTTTGCATAAGCAAAAATGGTACACAAAGCAGTCTGGCTGAAAATGGAACCAAATGCCATGCCTCATTACCAAATTGCCCTGTGGGTTTGGAAGGAGTGAAAGTCAAAACGAGAAATCTAATCAGGATGCCTTGCTCCCAAAATCCCCTTAACTGCTGTGGTGCAAAGTGCTGTTTGCTTCATCTCAGCTGAAGCAGAATCCTACACTTGGCATGCAGAGCAAAGTTAACTAGCTTGTATCACCTGCCTTTTAAAAAGCCCTTAGCGATGCAGGGAAGAAGCTCCAGATTTTGTTAATTTTGGGGCCTTGGGCTCTAGATGGTCCTTAAGATTTCACAGAATGGAATCTGTGAATTTCACCTTCTGGCACACTCCTGCAAGTCACAGTCGAGCACTTTAGCACAAAATGTATAAGGCTCAAGCGCAGAATGGCGACTGCTGCTGCAGAGGCAATGGAGCTGGGCTCAGCTCCACAACGTAAGCCTTTCTCCAGCACAGGGATCCAGTCCTATGTGTGTAATGGGCACCAACATGAATACCGCATCTTCCTGACAAGCAAGCAAGCAACATAAAAGGGCTTAGCATGGAGAGGGAAATGTGACTTGAGCAAATAATAGCAGCAGCATTAGAGACTGTAGAGTCCTTATTTCTTTGAAAACGTTGATCTGTGGCAGTGAGCAAGATTCTGTGCGACTGGTGAAACTGACTAGGATCAAGTGTGAGCCATGGGCTTGATCCATCTGGGAGCTAGCACCCATTAGATGTGGAAGACCAATGCTGGACTTCCTGTTACTTTCATGTCCCTGATTAGCATTCACAATGCTATTGATAGGAAGGAGCAGTACCATCTCCAGGGTTTGGAGGAACATCAGGCAAGGCTTCCTCTACCAGCAAGTCTTCTTTCCCCCGACATAGTCACCAGCTGCCACCGGCTTGCTTGGCAGGCAGAGAGCCCAAACAAGTTGGCATCCACTGCCTGGGCCAGATCAAGAGGTGAGGAATGAGCAGACTGAAGTCATGACAAGGAGGAGGAGCTGCTCTGGGCTTTTCTTACTGGGCGTGGGCCCTCAGAAGGTGCCCACACCCAGTGCCAGCCCTTGATACTCACCTCGGGAAGTCCCTGGAGATTCTGGAGAACCGGCTCCCTGTTCCAGAGGGTGAACAGCGAGTTAAGCCCTATTCTGTAGTACAGTTGGTTCAGAACCCAAGCTCCTGACAATTAACAGCTTTAGAATGTCAGGTGGACTTGGTGCCGATCAAATTTTATTCATTTATTTCATTTTATGCCTCTCAATACCTGAAATTCAAATTGAATGTAATAATTTTAAGAAAGGAAGCAAATAGTTGATTTTTCAAAATACAGGGCTTTCCTCCTACTGTAAGCTACAGGCTCAGAACAGTTCCAGCTAGAATGTTTGTCTTCAAGCAGAGTAACTATTCAGGCCAATTAAGCTCTGTCTCCTTTCGGACTTCAGGTGGTGGGGAGAAAATGTCCTTTTCTTTTCCCACTCTCCTTTTCATTTTCAAATCCTAACCCTTACCTCTAGTGCCTTTTTTGGATTTATACTGGCAGGCTTTGTGTGCAGTATTATCTGCACATTAACCTAGTACTGATCCAATGAACCAGCATTTCCTCACAAAGCAGATGGGAAGTATGTGTAGTTCTTTTTGTAATATATCATGGCCATGAAAAAGGATTTCTTTAACTCCCTTATTCCATTCTTCTCCCTCTCTCTTGCCTTCTGGGAATAGGCCTATAAGCGACTCACAAGGCACATAACAGGTGCAGGAAAGAAAAGACAGGGGGATCAAAGGAAGAAAAGTCAGAGGTCCTAGTGATTTTCTATAGATTGAACACTCTTGAAAGCAAGGCGAGACTGTAAGAAAAAAAATAAGCAAACTAAAAATAAAGCACATCTTGAGGTATGTTATTAGATCTTCCCCAACAATAGCAGGCAGCTGAGGGCCCTTTCAGGGAAAATTATATCTAGAAAGAGAATCTAAGAGCTGCTTCTCAGAAGATATTCTGTACCCAACTGCAGAATATGCGTGCATTGTTTCAGAGTACATGCTTGTCTGGAACAAGACTTTTGCTAACAAAGTACTTGCAAGTGAAAGGCCCAACTTTTGTTCAGTGTTCATTTGCAATTATTGGAAGGACAGTCTCAAATTTAAAACTCCTGCATGCCTTTCTTGCCTGATGTACTGCACAAGCCATTCAGACTTGAGTTATCTGTGCTCAGGTTGAAAATACCTTGAGTGATGTGCATGTAAGCAGCCAAAAGGTTGCATTCGGGCTGAATACAGAGAAGTTCATTTGGGGTAGCTAATCCTTTCCCATCTTAATCTTGTCTCATTAATACATCTCCCTACCAAAATTCCAACAAGTCTTTTAGATAAGTGAAGTCAATCTTTTGGCAAATGGGCTACAATGCAAGTCTAAAATATCAGTTAAGGTCAGTCGGGGAACCATGGATAGTCCAACACACAATGCTGTTCCATTCCAAAGTTTTGGATCTGTCTTATTTCTCATTTATTGATTGGGGAGCAAAAAGTAACCTCTATGGCTCCCGGACAATGTTCTTTAGAATGCTGCTTTCCAAGGAACATCTATGCTCTGTTGAACCATACTTGCCTATTTTTGTTAGAAGTATTTAGGTAATAGAGAGAGAATAAATGATGGACTTCCAAGGTAGAATTGGTGACAATTTGGTAGGGCAGGAGTTACTTTAGAGGAAGGGAAATAGAACAATAAAAATAAACCAGTGTCAGACACTTAAACTTATGACCATACACACCAGCCCTGCATAACCTCCTGAGTACTGATAGTCTGCCCTAAACGTGTTTTTCAGGTGCTCCCTAATGGGGTTTGATCTGAATCGACACTGGGTGGATCCTTCTCCCTGGGCTCATCCTACTCTCCATGGTGTGAAGCAGCTCATTGTTCAGATGTACAACAATCCGGTGAGTGGGAAACATTGCGCTGCAACAGTACTAATCCAAAGCACAGCTTCAGCTTCTGATGCAGTGCTATACACTGTTCCAAAGTGTCCAATTATTCAAGAGAGCATTGAGGCCTATGGCAACGATCTGTTGTTAGGATGGGGGAGGAATTCGTTCAGTTCACATGTCAGCCTAGTTTCCATCCTTGAACTGCTGTGAAACTTAGCTTTTCTTCAGGATTTGCATGTCTTCACATTCTGCAATGGCATTGCTCAATCCGGAAATGTATATGGAAAGGCACATGTTCGAGCGATCAGCAGGGCTTGCCTTATTTTACTGAGCACCCAGTGCCTCTCTCACAGCATCACTGATTTTCCATATACATGGCCAGGCTTCCAAGCCATTGCAGGTGGCATGGACGGTGTGGTGCTTGTAGCTGGCTCCATTGGCCAAATGATGCCCACCTGAAGTGGGGTGGCGGGAAGGGGAGCGACGGAAAGGGAGGAGAATAAAAGGGAGACAGGAAGTAAGGAAAGGATGAGGGCTAAGAAAGGATGCCCAGGAGGAAGGACAACAGAGAGATGGACATCAAGGAAAGCAAGAACAGGGAACCAGAGGGGAAAGGAATTTGGGAAAGACCAATAAAAGGTATACCTATTTGCAAGCCAGCCTGACCCAAGCAAAGAATCAAGTTACAATCTGTTTAGGACCCATCTTCCTTGTGGGAAATAAATAACTTCTATCTTCCCTTCATTAACCCTAACCTGGTAGGACTGACTAAACAACCTGGTCGTTCAACTCCTGAGAACAGGAGAAGGCAGAGGCTTGGCTGGAATTGTGTATTAGAGGAAAGGGGCCAGCAGAAGTGTCTGAGAAGGACACTTAGTGCAGATTCCTTCCTCAGCTTTTGCTATAAGCAAAGACTGTTTCCTAGGGAAGATAAGATCCATCCCTTAAATTTCAGAGACAACGGTTGTTCTCTTGTTTATGGACAGCTAACTCCTTTTGTGTTATGGTTTAAATGGTGAATGTAACTAAGACAGCCCTCATCAATAAAATCTCTCTTAAAAATACTTATTTGCTCAAGCTGACAGAAGCAATAGCTAAAGGGGATTTGGATGTTTTCCTTCCCCAAGATCCAGATCATGCTCAACACTGCATTGTATTAGGCAAATTGCTTGCAAACATATATTTTAGGCAAAAATGCATACAACAAGGTATGCATTAGATAAAATGGGCACAAACATGGTATAAATGCTTGTGCAAACTTAAGAAATACTTAAGAAATTTTCCAAGCTTGAAGTGAATCAAACAAGACTGGAAAAATGAAAAACTGAGATAAACCAGAATTAATAGATTCATCCATCCCTATATGTACTGTATGTTACAACTCACTGTAGTATTGAAAATTATCAAGTGTTGCACATAGTCTAGGAGTAGCATTCCAGAATATTCCTGTCACTAAAAAATAAAAAGGCAAGGAATAAACAGTTTCCATCATATTTCAGCAGCGTTTGAAGCAATCTTTGTCATCAGTGCTACCCATGGGAAAAAGTAAATAATGGCACCACATACAAGGTCTGAATCCAATATAATTGCTTTTCTTATGTTTTGGCTGCTAAAGGGAGAGTGTCAATCTAGCACATAGCCCTAAATGTAAATATTCAAATGAGTTGCTGTTTAATGCAGTAGTGAGACAGGGTGGCTATCTGAAATTAAGAGCAGAAGGGAAATCACACTGGCAACTGTTGTATAAACAAAGAGGGATCATGCACACGTATACATTTGGCCAGAAAAGCAGGGGTGTTTTGAAGGTGCGATTGCTGCTAATCAGAGGAGATGGATTAAGGAGAGAAAAGTGGAAGGCAGACAATTATTGAATATGTGACATCAAAGTGTAGAAGGATTATTGAGTATGTGACCTAAAAAAAATCCTTGCAGCACAGATGGGGATGTATTTGAAAATATAAAATAAGTAACGGGCATTTGCTGAGCAGTGTAATGGGATTTATAGATGGCCTGTGTTGAATAAAACTCTTGATGCTCCATCTTGCAGTGACAACTCCTCTTTAAGCAAATGGTAGTGTATTAAGGGTGTCATCCTATGTATCGTTAGGTAGAAAAAGATCCTACAGCTCCCAGGATTCCCTAGCTGGCAGCCTAGGCAATCTGGGATTTATAGGGCTATTTATAGGGCTATTCATTGCATCCTAAAGCAAATACTGTGTGTGTGTGTGTGTGCGCATGCGCACACACACACACACGCATGCGCACACATGGAGAGAGGTGTTTTTGCAGCAGATTATGTACAGATGTGCGTGCGCACATGCACACACACATACCGACATAGAAAGACCGATATTAAGATAGGCAGAGGTTCAATACAGCTTTGTCCTCTCCAAGACAGAATTGTATTTATTTACTTTGTTTTGCTGGCCCGAAAATACTTGCAGAAAACATTTTATTTTATTTTTTTACTGCTGGATATAGTTCTATTTGAAGCCACCCTAAAAAGTAGGAGCCAGGTAGAAGGCAAAGAAAGGAAGGCTTGATTGAATAGAAAGGGCAAGCTTCAGGCTGGCATGAATGAAGAACAAATTAGAATGTGGTGGTGGTGGTGGTAATAGTAGTAGTAGTAGTAGTAGTAGTAGTAGTAGTAGTAATAATAATAATAATAATAATAATATGCAAAAACAGCCTACAACACTGAAGAGGTCACAGAAGTTAATGAGAACTAATGAGAATTAAGTTTTGGCACAATTTGAAGCAGATGGAACTTGATATGATACCCTTTCCAGAATGGGATCATGTGGCTTTAGATGCTCCCTTTGTGATGTTCACTTGACCATGATCTCTATGAGCTATTGGAAGCTGTAAGGGTTGGAGTCATTGGTGAGCTGGATGTAGCCATAGCCATGTGTAACAAAGCAGAACTAGAATTTGAATGCAAGAAGGATAAAAGGCCACTGGTTTTTCCCAACCAGGAAAACCCTGGCTGGAACAAAGAGAGTGATCCTGAAGGTAAGGAGCACAGCAGCATCAATTTTAGTAGCTAGCAACATTCTGCCACATTCACTGGCCTTTCTTCCCATTTTTTCCCTGGACTAGAAATACAAGTTCCTAATGATAGCATACTTGGATGGAAGAAGTGCAACTTGATTCAGAAGGATTTAATCCAGTATATTTACCACACTGGGTTTCTTTTATAATGAAATGTAGGTAAGAAATTTCTTGAATTAGCAAGAAATCCCTACTACTCCAAGCAGGTCACTGTACAAGATAGGCATGAACACAAGTTATACTCCCACAAGTGGATTCCCCTGTAAGAACGGGGAGGAGTTCGTGCATATATAGAAATGTGTATATTCAGTTTGTTAGACAAGAAACTGAAAGGGCAGGGAAAGGGCTGCATTAGTAGAGGTGAGCTCTGATCCAGTAACTGGAACAAGGGACTTCCCAAGATGTTGATTCACACAAGTAGTTTACTTTAACAGGAAGATTACTGTTGATTGAAATAGGTAGTTAGTTTCATTTAAAACACAAATGAAAATGGAGCTCTAATTGAACAGGTTTGAGAGCAACTATAGAAGGTATTAACTGTCTGTTCCATTTAAATCAGCCAAAACTACAGCCACATATTGATGGACTGGGTGTACTTGTGTCTCCTTGTTTCAAGAAACTCAGAGGAGCTAGGAGGCTACAATTCCATCACCGACATATTCCTCTTTCTGCTCCAATCTAGCATGGATTAAAACAGTCCTATTGCATTCCCAAGAGAATAATTTGTAGCTTTTCTCTCTTCAGAAATTTCAGTGTGTAGTAAGGATGGGAGAATAGAAAAATTTGAGGTTGCAGAACTCTCTGCTCAGTTCAGCTTGCTCCCATTCTCATTTGCAACATGTTCTTGGTTTGTTTGGCCAGGAACAGCACATATTTTGAAAACTGATCAATAGGACTTCATGGCCTTTGTTGAATTTGTCTATATGTCTCATTTTCCTAGAAATTCATAAGTCTCCTCACCAAGTGGGTTTCTTTCTACACAACTAGGTTACCCTACATTGACACCCTTCCAAAGGTCTCAAAGGATGCTGTGACAGTTTTGAAGCTGACAGGTGATTTTTTTTGGCAATATCACTTTGATTTTAAGAACCTGGAACAAGAATGCTTCCACCTCATCATGCCTTTCCACTGCCTTGATATAAACAGTCCTAGTTTCTGTTTATACCTGTACTTATCTACACATTCTTTTTCCACTTACCTCTGTTGAGGGCCTAGACATTTATTAGCAAGCTATGTAGAACTCCCAAGCTTTGCTTCAAGTAGGCATTCTTAGAGAACACATTAAATAAGCATTTAATAAGATGATGATAAGTTCATCTCAATTATTCCCCATAGTAGAAGACCTTTTGTCTTTATGTGGACATAAAATGCTGCTAGTTTTGTTTGTATATTTGTCACACTGACAGTATACAGCTTCAAACTTCACAAAGTGCTTAACTTTATAACCAAAGGGAACATAATTTAGCAGTTACAGTATCATCTAATGGATTTAGGTAGTTAATCAATTAATGGCTATTCATGGAGTCTATCTACATTGAGAGTAGTTAAATTATTTTTCCTTAAATAACATTGTTCCAAAAGACTGGTAATGGGGTAAACACTTCAGTAATGTGATATTCATATGGATAGTAAATATTAAAACATGTGGTGGTTGATTTTGGGTGCTGATTTCATGTAGTAAAAAAGCTCCAGTCATGAATATGGAGATGTGATGAACATGTGAAAAATACAGCCATGTGAATTCACTGGGTAGTAGCTCTGAATCCCAGACTTGGCATGCAAAAAGTATTCTTAATTGGAACGTTGCTTTACATATTTACTTTGGGATTTATTGAAAGGTGCTCTGCCTTTGCAATAGGATGTTTTACTTTCCAAAAAAGTGCAGTGTTCAGTTGGAAAAACGAATGCACTAAGTCACACGCAAGCGGCCTGCAGTTTGCAACCAATCCACATCTCGCAACAACCTCAGCCCATCACTATTGATAACATTGCTTAAATTACCTCCCACTTTTCCCCCACTTCTGTGATGTCTGTTCATCGCCAAATAACTCAAATGCAAGAATAACACTCTGGTCTCATGAATGCACAGACTCTGCTGGTGCCTGGCATAAATTTCCCCTTTGTCAGGGCAGCAAATTGTGTCCGCTTTCAGGCTCTGCTTCCACTCTTGAAATGATGTTATTAGCATAATCATCAATGTGAAACTGCACAGTGGACGAATAAAATATCATAATAGACAGTGGGGTGCTCTGTCTAAATTGTGCACTTGAGCTCTCTATACTATGTGTCTAAAAGTGGTATCATCTCATCTCGCATTTGGATGGTTGGAAGCAATTGTTTCCTGCTCAATAATATACCTCCCCCATTTTCCAATCCTAACAAGTTCATATCTCACAGTAGCAAAGATCTTATAACCATTTTGAGTATTAATAAATGAAGCAGGCAAGGTTTGCATTTAGCCCTAGCCAAGCATTAAACAAACGGCAAGTCCTTTTACGAAGGGCACAGTTAGAAAACCTAACATGCTATATCTAATGAAGGTTGTGAAGTGAAAATTCAGTGAGGATTTAAGCAAGACAGCTGCTGATAAAGTGGCCAAGCTTCTGAGGTCTTAGAATGTTTAACTGCAGTATGAGAATTGCATTGGAGCCAATGATAACTTTTTTTAAAAAAAAGAAAGCTTGATTGTAGTATGGAGATGCATAGCTTTTTTTTGTAGTTACAGTGAGAAAGACTAACACCAAAATATTATAAGCTAAGAATGGATCATAAGGTGAATTTTCTTAAGGTAAGGTAAATTGCTCATTTAAAGGCATAGAGCCTTAGGATTTTTTAAAAATAAGTCTATTTTTAAATCCTGATTCAAATTCAAGAACTGTCAAATCAATAGGTTCAGATGTGAGAAATGGCTTCTTCGGACATGGTGCCTATTAAACTTTCAAACTTTCAGTCCTCTGGCTAAGCCCACTCCAGCTATTTATTTATTTATTTATTTATTTGGAATTTATTTGGAATTTTTGTATGCCATCCCATTCGCCTAAGCCTCAGGTCGGCTTCCAACATATAAATAAATATCTATACAAATACATACATATAAAATCTGGACACATCCTGACTTAATAATTTAAAACCAATAAATAAAATCAGCAATTATTAAAATATTGTTTAAATAAAAAGGTCTTGGCCTGGCGCCGAAAAACAATGACGGCGCCAGGCAGACCTCTCTGGGGAGCACATTCCATAAGTGTTCATCTGCTTCCCCCTTGGGTTTTCTAGTTTTAGTTTCCCCTGAGGAACAACCAAGCTGCTCTACTTCTTTATTTAAAGCCCTTTCAAGCTTGTTGGGATGTACCTAGTTCTCCATTTAAAGTCCTTTCTACGTTGTTAGGCCCAAATGATCTTGTCAGAGCTTTAAATGGTGACCTGCATACAATTGAACTTCTCCCATGTCCAATACATGTTTTAATAGTATTTTACAAAGGGAAGGATGTGTTTGCATGGGTATACAGTACAAAGGATGAATAGACACTATTCCA
Organism: Varanus komodoensis; assembly: GCF_004798865.1. Taxonomy (NCBI): domain Eukaryota; kingdom Metazoa; phylum Chordata; class Lepidosauria; order Squamata; family Varanidae; genus Varanus; species Varanus komodoensis. Next base: position 1,399,611 of record NW_025335587.1, on the reverse strand, counting down.
GTACTAAAAGATAAGAACTTTTGAGGTCTTTTAACTGCAGCCTTCCTTGTTGCATGATATCCTGTTGCTAGCATCTGCACTGGCATGCAGAGTAAATACTTGGAAATGGGCATATTAGGTTTTGTGGAAAAGTACTGTTTTTTTTCCTGTATGGGAAGAAAAGAAGCACTGGGAGCAGCAAAGCTTAAGGGAGAGAGGAGAGTTGTTGTCATGTGCTGTCAAACTGGATCTAACTTATGGCAGTTCTATGGATGAGTTCTCTCCAAAATGTCCTGTCCAAGGGGGAGAGGAGAGGCGAGGATCATAAAGAACCACAGCCTTCCTATGCAGTGATTTATATAAGGGAGTTTACCAGTGCACTAAGCTTAGCCATACTAAGCAACAGCTTATTATGGAGCCCACTTGTACTTATAACTCTTAATTCTCCTGTCCTGTTAGCTGTTAAAAGTGAAGCTGCTGTGGCCTGCCCATCATCTGGGTGACCATTTTTACTCTAGCCAGGCAGCTAAGCGCATTCACATAGCTAGGAGCAGCATGGGCATGCTGAGCGCATTCACATAGCTAGGAGCAGCATGGGCATGCTCATGTAGATGACATGTTCAGGCTTCCAGTTTGAGCCACTTCTGTTTTCCAACTCCTCTTTGCTGGGCTCCTAACTTTATTTGCCTCCTAAGTTAATAGTGGCTGGTCATCTATTTCATTATAACACATTCACTTCTGCTTTACCATGTTCAGCTATAGCAAAAGAGAATCTAGCGGAGGTATGGTATACGTGTGCCTTCCCTAGGAATTGCTTTAAATTTCAGCTACTGTCATGCGCTTTCCTTGCTGGAAGAAATTTCTTCCTAGAAATTTCATCCCCTCAAGTAATGTTTTCCCTGTTGGGTTCTAAAACCAAAAAATGAGCCCAGCTGGAGAGAACACAGCATCCCTCCCATCCACCAGTCCTGCCTTTTGCATATTTCCTCACCCCCACATTCTTATCTTATCCCATGTGGAGGTGGGGACAAACATTTACCGAGATAATGTCCACTCTGGCTGTTAGACAGTGAAGGATCTAATCCTCTCTGTCCTGAAATCTGTGGAAGCAATGTCTTCTACACACCAATCCCTGCTGGTCACCTTGCCTTCTAACAAATGGGCTCTCTGCTATTGCAGTGGTTTTAAATCATAAAGCAGAAATGTTCTTTTTTATGTTGTTTACATCCCTTTGATAAGAGTTCTATCGATCTGGCTGAAGTTGAACAGGAGTTCACCATTTACTAAATATTATGAGGGGCACCAAGTTTTCATTGCAAGTGGTAGATCTATTCCATCATAAGTTAGGAGAAAAAAAAACCCCAAGAAGCATAAAAGGGTACACAGGATTGCACTGTTAGACTGCAAGCTTAAACACACCTACTATGGACTGAGCCTCACTGAACACAGAGAAACTTCCTCATGAACCCAAATAGTATGGCACTGCATATGATATCTACCATCCATCCATCCATCCATCATAAGCAACTCTGAAGATAGAGCAAGTAATACCTTTTGATCAGTCTCTACATTGGTAAAAGTTTTGTTCTGAAAGCTTTCCACAAGCTGATTTGGAAGGTGTTATTCCCTCCTACAGTTTAAGGGAAGAAAGGGCCTACCTCTTATCCCCCCATGGTAGCCTGCTTTCTAATGCCATCAAATGAAATCTAGAGCAAAATAACTTCAAAACAACTGGAGTTATTTTGCCTATTTCCTGGAGTGTCATTCTGTCTTCCAAACAATCCTAATATTACTTCCCTGTTGTAGTGAGCTGGTGCCTGCAGGCAACCCTGCCTGAGTTGCAAGTCCTGATGCAACTGTGCCAACTGGTACTGGCTGCTACCACCAAGAGTAAACTGAGCCCACTCTCCTCAGTTCTTAAGTGCTCTTCATTTTCTTGGGAACAACTGGCCAAGGATTCCAGTGGCAACCTTTGGGTAGGCTTCTTTGCAGTCCGCCTATGTCTACAGGGGAGCACAGCAAGATTATTTGTGTTACTTAGCATGTTGCATGCAACCTGGACATTGAAATAGTGTTTGCATGACCTTAAAATGCCTGAGTTTGGGGGGAAACTGGGTAAACAAGATTGAATCTGAACGCACAACAGTAAACACTTCAGAAAGGCAAAGTGGCAAAGGACACAAAGGGAAAAATAGTCAAGCTAGCATAACCATATGCAAACTGCCTGTTTCCCTAAAGACGCATGATGTCTTTTTTCCTTTGTCTGGGGAGAAACTGTATCTGAGCATTTTTGAATAACTTTGGTGTAATCTCTCATGGTACTGGAAGAGAAAGACCTGCCCTCCCCAAGACCTGCTTTTCCTTTTTTGATACCTCCCCTTTGGTCCCTCTTTGTTGTTTGTGGTCTGTCCTGTAATTGCTCATCCTCAGCTCTGAGATGCAGACCAGGAGATTCCCACTGTTCAGGCATCAGGACAATTTGGTAATCCATAGTTTTACTATGCGGTGGCATTTGGCCTACAGACATTTGCAATGCCAGTGTCAGGCTCCCGGGGTTTAAGGTAAGCAGTGACTTAGAAGCTGGTTGCAAAAGGAAGGTTTCTGCCACTTGGACCTGGGTAAGATAGAGTTGGCATGAATGGTCCACTCCAGACTGACCATAACTTAAAGTGAAGCATGAGTAGACACAAGAACAGATCCTACTGAGAGTAAATGTCAGTATTAGAGACAATAGGGATTATTCTGGAGTGCATCCCAAGCCTTTGAAGTCTCTAGCCCCTGTCATCCCCTTACTGGAGTGAAGTTTTGATCCCTTTTCCCAAGGAATTTCCTTGATTTTATCTCACCAGTCTGGGCAAATCACTGCTGTGTTGTGATAAAATGCTAGTATTTTGCAGAGCTCAACAGTTTCTGTGATGTTAGTTTTGTTTTATTCATTTGTCAGTTTCCTTTGACCATTTCATTAGATTTCTGTGTCTGTTCAGGAAAATTTGGATAGCAAAAATTACAAAAGCAGAGAAGGCTCAGTGGCTCGATTTAGGCTGTTTAGATCTACTCGGTTTGATGGATAGTAACCCTGCAGATTGGGAGTTTTAAAATCCAAAGAAAACATTATTCAGTAGAAAGGGGGTGCCTCTCAGTATGTGCTGATTCCATACTGTGAATTCTTATCCAGATGACTTAAAATTGTGAAACTAGATTAGGTAGAAACAGCAAAGATGAAACAAACTTTTCAGTGACACTTCTGAAATTATTATTGGCTTTCAAAATAAGTTGAATGGATAGATGATCCATATCTCTAGAAAAAGATAGATAAAGTCTTTAAACCTGTAGTGCAAATGTGCCATGAGGGAGGCCATCTTTTCTGAAATGGAAATTGAGATTGATGGCCAATGAGAGCTTTCTTTTCTTAATAAATGTTCCATAAGTTGTTAGATAAGAAATGTAAGATAGAATACCTTTAGAAAAGACTATCAGGGCAGAAAACAAGCTGCATTGCTGAACTGGGTTTGGGTGGTATATCAGTTCTGTTAAGGTGGTTAATATTTTATACTTTTACTCTGTAATCTATAGCAGATTGTTTTTGATAGGTTGGTACTTACATAGAATAATGTCTCTAGTCAGTGAAATTGTGTATGAAAAGTGTATTCACCCACATATTTCTTTATTTAATGCTTCTTTCATCATGGCATTGGTCCCAAGAGAGCAAAATTATCCTGTGAACCCTTTGAAATTATTTTGAGCAAACCCAGCTCTGTATGCACGCGCACACACACACACGTGTGTGTGTGTGTGTGTGTGTGTGTGTGTGTGAGAGAGAGAGAGAGAGAGAGAGAGAGAGAGAGAGAGTGAGAGAGCATGACTTCCGTTCTATTAACATAGCTGATACAACAAAAATAAAGAGAATAAACCAAAAAAAGTTCTCTTAACTCATCAGGCCAAGGTCCAATTGACACCCACACATGAAAGGACATTAGGGGGTAGGCTCCCATGTGAACACACAAATTCTCCTCCACCCTTTTGCTCTCCATGGGAGCAGACAAACAGCTGCTTAGGGCTGACATCTTTGAGTTATTTCATTACACTGGGACTGTAGCCAGGAATGGGCTGTGATGGGACCTGTCCCCTTATTTTTGTTTGCCTGCTTGTGCTTTTAACAAACAAACAATTTATAAAAGTTTGCAATTTTTTTCTTTAAAAGGCCTGCAGACCAGATTATGCCCTCCTACTTTTTTTTAACATTCTTCCTCCTTCTAGAGCTGTTTAGGTGAGCTATGGGCCTGCATCACCCTTTCATATAGCACTTAACAGAATATGAGAGGATGCCCATGTCTTTAATGGGGTGTCTTTCTAAGAATGGCAGGATACCAGACCAGTAGGAGAATACAGATCACTCTCCTAAAGAACAAGGATGAACTGCATGCTCACCTTCAGGGATTAGAGGACATCAGGTAGTCTTTGGACTACTATCCAGCCTGTCAGCTTGCATATCTTTGTGCTCTTGAAGGAAAGTTAGCATTACATGAAAAGGATGGATAAGTATGCTAAGAAAGATGTATTTATTCTATACAAATCTGGATCTACAGTTTCCCTAGTGAGATATAATCCTCTCAGTGCTGGGGTTATTTTAATCAACCTTAAAAGCCCCCCTATAAATCTGGCTACCATTCAGATTGATTCACCAACAGCAGCAGCAAATGTTGAGAAAATTAAATCCAGCATATTCTTGATACTATGCCAGAAAAAGATATAATTCTCCATTTGCCATTTAAAAATCAATTAGGGCTCAGCAAAGGCTGGGTAGGGTGCTATCATTTAGCAACATGTTTTGGATACGAAGTAACCACAGGATCATTGGAAGTAGTGTTTTTGCATCCTGGAAGCTCATCTAAAAGTCAGGTGCTAACAACTTACCAGTGCAGCTTTTTATTGAAGTGGTTCCATTTAGGATTGGGTTCTCATCTTGGCAAAGTTTGACTATTGGGCAGTATAGGAATGTAATAAACAAACAATATTTCATGATGAGTAGATTCCTGGTTCAGTCACTGCCCCTTCTACCCTTGAGAGCTTAACATAGCTGCTGAGGTAAAAGTATCCTAATGGTAATTTAGTCCATATTCACAATGGCCACTGGAACTCACTGCAACCCCTGTGGTTTAAATGAGCTATAGTGGGCTGTGAGGATTGTGTGAATAAAGCGAAAGCTTCCTTTGTTGTGGCACCTGGGCACTGGACTTCTTTGTGTTCAACGACTGGCCAAAACAGCCTTCTTCAGCCATTATTCTGGTTACGATGGCCGATTCCTCCATTCTCCCTAATAATTGCCATCATATAGTCTTCTTAGGTTTTTAATATTTTAGTGTATTATTTTATTGCTTCTTGTTTTTTAAATCAATAACTGATTAGCTACTTCAGAGCTTCCACTGCTGGGAAAGACAGTGTGCAATAAAAGTGAACAAATGAATGAATAAATCTTTTCTTTATTGTTAGGATCTTCTTCTAAAACACCTGGTACCATGATTACCAGCATCCCAAATAATTAGCTAGCACTAGCAGTGTGCCACCTGCTAACTCCTGCATCACTATCATGAACATTACCATTAATGCAAACTACCTGCTTATTAAGAGGACCCTTCAGACATCTTAGTGGCAATTTAACAAACAAGCAGGTTGTAAATATCCTTGGTCCTTCCCCTGGGTTAGGAATAATTCTGCCTCTTTCCCACTCTTGTTTTACTGGAGATTATTGAATGTCAGTTTTTTGTCTAAAATAGATTGTGTTGAATGTATCAATAATTGCTTTTGAATCCCTGATGATTCTTGGTGTTAGAACTCGATCACCATGAGCACTCTGGTGTCATGATACCTTCAGGGATTATGTAACCAAATGCTATTTAAACAACAACAACAGAAGCAACTCTGATTCTCTCCTTTAAGAAAATGATTATGAAAGTACCTTTAATCAGCAGCCCATAATATGCACCCCTATATTCTTTTTCTTAAAGTCCTCTTAAAACCTTCAGTAAAAAAAAAACACTGAGGGTATTCTTCCCTTTAAGAAAAAGGGGCACATTTCCACTACAGATTTAATACATTCACTGTTCTAAGCCAACTTAAACCAATCGGCAGTACTTTAAGATCTTGCATCCAAGCAGTTGTACTGCTTGCATATTTGTCTCCTTCTCTTCTAATAAATCCCATCACTTATTTGATTTATGTCAGTTCATAGTTTCTATTGCAGCAGTTCATGCAGTGACTTTGAGAAGCTACCATGTTTCCAGAGGTTTGTGCTTCTCATGAATGTGCTTTACATCAAAGCGGGAGGCAGCAAAACTAAATGTAGATATCAGCACATAAAAGATCCCCATCCCTAGTATTTTAAGATACTGAGGGCAGGCAATCACTTCCATCTGAGTATGTTTCCACGCTTGAAGCTTGAATGTACTTTCAAACTTCTCCTAGTCAATATGTGCAGCGTGTGAATGTAATGCAGGATAGTACACGGAAGTGAAATAGAATATGCATAGCAGGTGATATAGGTTGTGTTACTGATTTAATCCGAAGCTAATTTAAGGATTCTGTGGGCAAACATTCTAAGACTGTTTGCTACCAAGACTTTTCATTGGCTTTGATATGTAACCTGTTGTTCCACACAGTTGCTCTTGGGAGATTTAGATGTGCTTTCTGCATATCAGATCGCCACAGGGCACAAATATAGCATGCTCCCCATGTTGTGTAGGGATGTTTGAAGAATGTAGTCTTCATGAAATTCTCTGCACAATGGCCTGATCCACACTTCTTGGACTAGTGTGCAGATCCATCAGATTTCTCTTTTGTCTGAAGGTTGCAATACTGTTTCCAGCAGCCAAACTGGGGCAGGAAACTTTCCTGCAAGTGGATTGTTTCTGCATGTTCACCATTTACAAGCCGGCTAGGAATCTTCACCTTATTTTACTATACACTGAGGCACATGCTATTCCAAGTAACAGCAGAAAAGTGTGCCTTGAATGCAATTGAAATGTGCATTGGAAATGCAGTGAGAAACGCCTATGGGAATAATGTTTATGTAGCATCATTCTCTGGAGCTGCCCATCTTCAGACATGTGATAAGTGGTGGTTAGAATACTGGCCAGGAGCCTGGGTGATCCAGGTTCTAGTCCTCACTTGTGTAAACCTGGTGACTTGACCAGGTAACTTTGGCTAGTTACTCCTCACAGTATAACCTACTTCTCAGAGTAGTTGTGAGGATAAAATGGAGCTATGGAAGCCACCTTGGACTCCTCATAAGTGGAAAAAGATGGGTTATAAGTGCGCAGTAGTAGTAGTAACAGTGCTGCCACAGACTAGAATAGAAAATAGAACTGCCAAGATATTCCTCCCCTTCTACAAATCTTTGATGCAACAACTCTTTGAATATTGTGTTGAGTTCTGGTCTTCCTATCTGAAAAAGGACATTCTTGAGTTGAAAAAAGTACAGAGAAGGGCAATGAAAATGATCAGGGGGCTGGAACAGTTTCCCTATGAGGTGTGACTACAACTAGAAAAAAGATGAGTAGGGAGCGACCTGATTGTGGTGCTTAAAATAATGCATGGTGTGGAGAAGACATTTTCTGCATCTCCCATGACACTTGGATGCAGGGTCATCCCATAAAACTGATTGGTGGGAAGTGGTGACAGCTACCAAATTGGAAGGCTTTATAAGGGGACTGGACAGATTCATGAAGGAGGTGACTATCAGTGGCTACTAGCCTTGCTGGCTATGTGCCATCTCCTTTATCAGAGCAGATGCTTTAGAAGTGGCATGTCAATATACACCAGTTACTGGGGAGCTTGGGCAGGAGGAGGTCTTGCACCCATCCTGCTTGGGGGATCCTGTGAGCAGCTGGTTTGCTACCATGTGTATGGAGAGAGGGGCTAGATGGACCTATGGCCTGATCCAGCATGGCTTTTCTTATGTTCTTATCATATTTTTAAACTCTTACTTCCTGGCCTTAGCACTAGGAAGAAGGAAAAATAAACCTTCAAAAATACACCTCATGAAGTATAAGTATTAGAACACCTCCACCTGGAAGTTGTTGGAGTGTTCCCTACCAACCTACCTAGGGATAGGGCAGAAATTTGTTTGAATTTGCACTCACTTGGTTTCACATATGTGAACTAACACATGAACTGAAACAAGTTATTCTTCTATAGAACACTTACATTAATGTGACAATGGTGAAATAGCATTATCATACTATATTAGGAGATAGGTATTTGGCTATAAATTAATGTGTATATTGAACGAAGTGGGATTAATATGTATGTTGAACACAGTGGGATCAAAATGCATGTAAATGCGGCTAAAATGCATGCACATTTTTGTACAGACATTTCAAAGAAGTTCTTGAGCATTCAAGATGAACCAAATTTAAGATAAGAAAAAAGGAAACTGAAAAAACTAAAACTAGATTCATCCATCCCTACACACACCCTTTGAAATTCTACCTAAGGCTTTTACTAGTACATCATATCTGTGTGACACACCTTGACTTCTGCCGTAGAAATGGAATAAACAGATGTCTCATTAGTCTAACCTCAGCTGACTTTTTTGAATTTAAATCATATATTACAACATTTAATCATCAGTCCATGATACACATCCCTATACCTAATATTAAGCTGTGTAACATTTGGAAAATAAGAATTTTCCTCTGTGCTCAATTGCTACCAAATGTCCTTTTACGATCACTCAGTGAAACTCTTTTGAACTGAACCTTCAAGCTCAGGCTTGTTATTTTTTCCTTAGTCCTGAAAGCATGCTTAATATGACATGGTGAGAGATTTGCAAGCATCTGATATTCCTACCACCACCACCACCCCAGAACATTCTGTGGGTTAGCAGAGCATGCAGAATGGAAGCAGCATAGTTGCTGCTCTTAAGGTTTGGAGAGCTATTTTCTGTTGGGCTCTTTGAATCCTAGTAACTAAGCTGGAAACCTCATAAGAATGGGCTTACAGGCTTTCCTAGGCTTCCCATCTGCAGCAGAACCTGGATTATTGCTAAATCTAGCTTACTGCTGCTGTGAAGCTTCTTCAGGATACATTTTCTTTAACTCTTCCATTCCTTTTCATTTATTCCACTGCAAACCTTATTACATGATGTTAACAGTCAGCAGTTTTCATTAGTCTGCATTGCCTAATGGAATCTTTAAGTGGCAAATCCCAGACCCTTTCCCACTTAAAAGATCAGCTATAAATTAGTAGAAATGTGTGCAGCCCCCGTGAGGGTGAAACTTGTTCAGAATTAGCACCGAGGAACTGGAAGCAGCTTGTCCTTTTTCTGAATTTTGATATAGACAATGAGATCTTATAGATTTGAATTTGTTTGAAACACTGAGCTATGAACCAAGACATGCAGAACTCGTGTACTGCTCTTCTGCTGTTGTGCATCATTTCTCCAATTTTGGAGCGGAATCCATGCCAAGTTAAGATATTTCCTTTGCTGGTCCTGACAACAGTATAGCAAATCAATAAATCAATACATAAATGAACAGTAAGAGTTGAGCAGGGACACCAGGGACACCTAAATAACTGCTTACAGATCCTTGCGGTCCCCCCCCCCCCAAACTGTTGCTGTAATATATAAGCTTGCCTCATTCAAGTTTTCATTCCTCTAGAAAATAATTGTGATTTACAGGAGCAATTTTAAAGCCAGATCAGGGATACTGAAAGTATTGTGTGGTGGTGGAGAGTATTTTTTACTTGTGAATTGTGAATGTCGCCTATTCTTAGTGAGATTCATTTGCTTTCCTGTGTGACAAATTCAGGCAGAGAATGATGAGGTTTAGTCCATTTAGTAGTAGCATGTAAATGTATCCTAAGATGTTTAAATAATATGTAATATATTGTAGAGCTTTCCATTTTGATGCAGGCTTTTGCTAGAGGGTATGGAAAGCTAATAGAAAATTAAGCTTCCTTATGAAGCCCACTACTCTTCAGCGTATTTCTTGATGGGGCAGAAGAGAAATTTGACAATATCCTTCCTTCTCTACAATTGCGCTGTGTAAAATTGTGCTGCTGGTAACAGAAAGCACAAACTTTATGTCATTCCTGGTTTTATTATCTCAAATTGTCGGATGCTGTGGTGTTTTGTTTTGTTCCATTCATTTTCTATTGTAAGCCGTCCCGAGATGCTAGTGGTGGACGGGTTGGAAAACTCTTAATAAATAAATAAATAAATAAATTCTAGGGCCATTAAAGCATGTTGTATTAAAGGAAAGCATTTACAGCTGTATATTACAAAATTCCCATCCACCCTGGTATGTGGCTTACATACTTGCAATTCAGCTTTCCAAGAAATCAGCCTTGAAGGAAGGAAGCAATATTCTTAAGCCTAATAGGTTGCCTTACTGCTAAGAGGACTGTCTTAGCCTGCTCATTCAGAGAAGCAGAGAAACTGAGGAAGCAGTGCAGTGTGTGGGGTCCTAGGGGACAGAAAGTATGGCAACAGGTATTGACTGTCCTGTCCAGGTTGGTCTTTGAGGAAAGCAGCCAGTCAAGCAGGTGTTCAAGGAAACTCTGGTAAAAGGAAGGTACAGCTGGCAAGCAAAGGGTCACAGCTGGTCTGTACTGATGCCTGGTTAAAAAAAAATCATACAAGGAAGTGACTACTAGTGTCTTGGACCACACACTGTCTTATGAGGTTTCCAGCTTAGTTCCTATGATTCAAAGGGCCCTTGCTGATTTCTGTGGTCTTAGGTCCTATTTGGCTGAAGGACCTGTGAAGCTTTGGGATAGCCATTATTGGAAACTAAAGTTGACGTGTGTGAAGGGGAGTAATTTCTTGGACATGTCAAGGGTCCCCAAGGGCCTGCTCTGGAGTAGGGTGACCAATATATCATGAGGCTCAGCGTTCCTCAGAGACCTGTGGCAACGACATCACCCAGTTTAGGTACCTTCATTGTTACTTGCTGCAATCAAGTTCCCATTTTGTTTGTACCATAACGTGGACCTATTAATACACAGTGCACAGGTGTTGTTTTGGCAACACACACTCCAGAAAACCATGTGGATGTGATGCATTGTCATGTAATCCATGTATTTCCTTCAACATTCATGCCTGTGCCTAGGTAATCTGCTGTACCTCACTTCATGCCTCTCTTAGCCATCTCTACCTAGAGTACCTACTGAAGTCATTAACTACTGAAGTGATCAGCCATGGGCAGCCACCAGCAAATTAGCAACTGAGGATCCTGAATCAATACCTGTGGTATCCAAAAGCCGAACAAGTCTTGAAGTTTTGTGCTTTTCAAGACTACTGAAGGGAGCTGAGGTTTGCTCTTTGTTCTGTATGATAAATGGCATATTCTGTGTAATGCTGATGATGGATGTTGCATTAAAAGGTCAGGAGGAATTCCCAACACAGAACCTGACCTTTACTTGACTTAGCAGTGCACTATGGATTTAGAATAATTTTGCCAGGTTTTGAGGACCTCTCTTTTTATTGTATTTGTCCATTAATTCTTACACTTGTAAACCCTTTTTCTAAAGGAAAAAGAGAGTAAAGGACAAAAATGTAGCTGGGACCTTTTCCTTAAAGGCTCAGTAACAGAGAGATTATTTTTATAGGGTATAAACTGATCATTTGCCTGCAATTAATATATCCTCTGAGATTCTTATGCAGTGAATATTGTTGCCTCTATTTTCTGAATGGGACTCCTGGGGAACAGGGATTCTAAAATCATAGCTGAACATTTTAAGATGCTGTTGTAGGAGGCACAACTTTCCTTTGCCTTCCCCTTCCATAGTGTCCAGAACAGAATTTCTACACAGAAGCTTTTACTGTGCTGGAAACGTATTTCAGCGGCAGAAAGTGAGGAACTGAGAGGACAGAAAAATGGGAAAACTCTGTTTCAGAAATTGACCAAGAAGCATGGGGAACAGAGGACAATATCCAGTGCTACTGTACTACTAATCTAAATTAGGTTGTGCTAAGGTAAAAGTTCTCTAGCGCAATGCCAGTAGCATATCTTGGTGTAATGGATTTCTCTGGAAATGCTTTGTGTCAGCAAGTACAGAGGCTGTTTCTGCTAGCATGGTGTAATTTGCTTTACTGGTAGCATCACACTGGACACTGTCCAGAAAATGTAACATGTGCCTCCCAGCACTGAATATCCAAAACGGGAAGGATAAACTGCCCTTCTTCGATCTCCAGAGCCTTGCTTCCTACTCCTTGCCTTGCCATTGTTTCTCTATGCTACTGACCCTACCTCTAGATGGTGTAATGTATCTGTATGATTAACTGCAGTTTGTCCCTTGCTTGGATTTTGACCGCTCCTGCCTGCTTGTTGTCCTGCTTTTCAGACTGCCCCGTAACTTGCTGTTCTGTTGAGAGTGAGTCAGCCAAAGTAGAAAACTGAAATCAATAGGCAAGGATTTCTAGTTTGAGAATGCTAAACTTGGATGGGGAGATTTGGATTCCATTCCTTGTACATCCAGGAGTTTAGCCAATAGCCTTGGACAAAGAGCTGTTTCTCAGCCCTAGCTCTCCATCAGAACAACTGAAGAACATAGGACAAATGCTGTGCAAAATAAGAATAGATTGAAATTGAACTGAACTGAAATTTATCTCTCTAACTGGCAAAGCCCTCCAACACCCCTCTGTGCTCTTTTTCCAAGGACCTGTCTGTCAAAATAGATTTCCATCTGCCTACCATTAAAGCCACATTACTGATATGGTATGTTCGGTCTCATTCCATCTAATTGATGTCAGCCTCCTAAAACACACCCGGTAAATCTGGTTGCAAAAAGGCCAAACTGCAAATAAGTGAGGAGAGTGGAGGGGGTGTGGGAGAATCAAATCAATGGATACATGCCTTCCAGATATATCACTTCCTGGAAAGAATTAACTTTGACCAGCTAATAAGTATAAGCATTTATTACTCAAAATGTTATCCCTTCTGATCTGACAGACCTGTTTTGGTTAATTTGTTAAAGATGACAAAAAGGCTGATATTGCTGTAGTTCATTTTTGACCTTTCTTACTATTAGAAAATTAATTTAAGAAGTGAAACAAATGTATTAGTGTTGTCATAAAAAGAAGACGAATACCTTGCCTTCAAGCTGTTTCTTCATATTAATCCATCACACCATGTAACATGATTGCTTTTTGACACATAACACCTTGCAGAGATATTTTCTACAGTCACACCAACTTTTATTAAATACTGCTCATACATTTCTAGTTCTAAAACTATTGATAGAGCAGAATGAATTACTTAAGCTATAGACCCTGCAAATATGTTTCTTTTACCATTTTTGAAAACTTTTAGCAGATCTGCACATAGTTATGAGATTATTTTGCAAAAACAAGTCAGTCTCTCCCCCACCTGCATTATATAGCTGACAAAAAATTGATGAGCATATACTTTTTTCTGGAAACTTCTTTGCTTATTATTCTTACCTATTCTTTGAGGTTTGCTTGGTTGGAGCAAGTTGTATTACAAAGAAAAAGGAAATATAGAAGGCAGCAAAATAGTATTCCACTGTGACAGGTGTGTCTCTTTAAAAAAGAATAACTGGCCCAGTTTGCATGTTCCAGCAACCTCAGGCTCTTCTAAACCATGGATTGTTGTGAATTAAGTGAAAATGGCTTGTCTTTCTGCAGCAGTCCAGAGTTCCTGGTATGCAGATAATCCTAAACTTTTGCCATGCTTAACCTTCCCCATATGCTGCAGGAGTGATTGGACTGGGGGATTGGGGTGAAGGAGAAGAATGACTATTGTTTTTGCTTGTTTTCAAGTATCTTTTTTGTTAATATCTAAGTTGTGACCTTTAAAATCTTTTAAATAGAGTTGCCATTAATGGTTTTCTTAGGTGGAAATAGATGGTTTCTGCTTGGGAAAAATATAAATATGGAATGTTGAAGAAAGATGAAAATGTCTTCATAAGGGCAGCAAAGTATCTCAAGAGGGGTCCATACATTTCAGTAGTACCACAAAATTTTACCAGGAATGAAACACAAGATAAATTTGGAGTTTTGGAGTTTAAAAAAACAGGGATTTTAAAGTTAGAAAAATGATTTGGATATAATTTGCAAGTTTTGTTTAGATGAACTTCTAAAGAATTTTGAAGAATGCTAGAACTAGTGAAATGTTCACAGTGATAATCCTAAACTCATTTACTAGGGTATTAATGGAACTGGGTTTTTTGGACTGTGGGGTGTCTGTGTGTGTGGATGTGCTTGCATCATGTGAGGTAGTTTCATATATTGTGGCTTTTAAAGCATAATAGTCCTTGTATATAGTTTCTGTTCCAATACTACAGGTTCTTGGAATAGATTTAAAGTCTTAGAAACTGTCGAAGCCTCGGGCTTTGGCATTTCAACACATCTAAATTAAGGCTAGATTTCATTAGTGAAATCTCTGTAGCATGTTCCATACAGAAATTTGTGATGGGGCAGCCTGGAGAAAAATGTAAATTATTTTCCCCCTTTGTCATATCCCACCTCACTGCCTACTTCACACATAGGCAGAGGAAATGGAAAGCTGCAAATACTTCTAGTTTTTCTTGTGTGCGTTTTGTTTTGAATTTTGCTTTTAAATAGTCATTAAAGACATTTCTAATTCTTCAATGCATGGATAGTATATATACCATCTACATTTGCTAAATCACCTGGCCAGAATTTGTTTTGTATCCAACTTGTTGGAACATCTGAATGGACTTTATTCTCCCTAAAACCTGTGGATTTCTTGAATGAATTTTGGGCTATAATGCAACATTTGAGAAGGGTCTTAGAAAATCACATTTAATCATGAAGGCATACAATAGGAAGTGTATCCAAATAGGTGTCTACAAATAATAACACAGCCTCTTTTGTGAGAGTATAAATCAAATCAAATCACAAAAGACAGCATTCACTACAATGTTTACACCTGGAAGAGATTTTCACTTTGTTTCCGATTTTAGGGAAAGAGGTTGGGTTGTGCATGCAAACCTAACACTTCACTTTCTTTTATTCCACTTTCTTTGCTAGTGCTAGGGAAGCTCATCATCTCCCGGTTGATGAGAAGTCACTAAACTCCTCTTCAGACATTTAAACATGGGGATTCAGGTCCCAGGTCAGAATGCACATGATGCGACAACTTTGGCTAAGCAGACTGTCCTGGATGGGAGACCTCCTGAGAACCCTGAGTTCCTTTGGGAAGGAAAAGGGGAGAACAAGACTGCAGTAGAGGGAGCAGTGCCCTACCACCTGGAACTAGTCCCAGAGGTGCTGCCAGGGTTGAGGAGGTCCCAGATGAGGTGCCTTCCAGGGGCTCCTGGTTAACTTCTACCTGCCAGTCAGCCCATCCTGGTGTATGCAGGTATGCTTAGCCAAGTCTGTGTGTGAGATGAGAGACTTGGCAGTGGTGTCCCCTCCTTCTCTCGCCATGCGTCCCCCAACAGAAAGCACTGTGGTGACCAACTAGTGAAGGCTCTCCTCTGTGGAACCCTATGAAAAATCAAAACACTTTGCTCAGTCAGATTAGCAGCAAGCTGATCCACTCAGATGCTGGCTTTGTGAGAACAAGTATTTATTTTATTTTATTTTTATTTATTAAAAGCTTTTCTATCCCGTCCCCTACAAAATGTCTCAGGACGGCTTACAATAAAGTAGGGTTAGCATTTACAGAATGTGGTCCTTGTTTCTATGGGTGATGCTTGCCCTCCTTTTTGGCCACACAGTGCAGACTTGGCTCTACCTGGTGCCACCTTTGTGGTCAAGAAGGTGGTCTGTCTACTAACTTGTCAATGGTGGGGGACAGGTGCTGACAGGACTGGCAATGTGTCAGCCAGGAGCACTGGGGACATCTTGCATACCTGAGCTACCAAGATGTGGATGTTGCAGCTTGGGGCAATCCTTCATGCCCTGACACCCCACATTAATACCCCATTACCCACACTGGTCCTGGAACTCTGCTGTAGATTGACTGCTATTTATATTTTATATTGTGTTTTATCAATTGTTGTACACAGCTCAGAGAGCTTCTGTGATTGGGTAACATAAAAATAATTTGATAATAGATCTTAGTTTAAAGTAAATGGTGATAAGAGGTAAAGACAGCTGCAAAAATAAACAAATCTAATAGAAAAGTTGTGTTTTCCAATTAAAAAAAAGAATCTGCTTAGGGACTCTTTCTTTCATGGTGAGAAAATAAAGTCTCTGGAAGTTGCTATTTTCTTAACAAGGGAGTTGTTACCAAATGAATTGTTATCATTCTTTATGGCAGTGACTCAGTTGACAACTCTGTCTGTATGTAAATTAACTTTTTTTCCAGGAGTCTTTCATTTTGGCAGCCTCATCAAAAAATCATATTCTGTTTTAAATTATCCCCACTCCTGCAAAATATATCCCCTGACACACTTAAAAATCATTCTTTCTATCTCTGATTGGGAATTTCTGCAGCACTGAAGTCTTAAAATAAATGGGTTGTTTGTAGTTGTTGGATTTTGTCCCCTGTGTGTGTGTTGGTAATGTTTATTTATTTGCTTATTTATTTATTCGATTTCCCACGTAGAAAATGTGAAGAATTACAGTATGGCATGCAGAAGGTTTGTCAAAACACTGTGCAGAAAAGTCTTTGTAATTTAAGCTCTCTACACTTTGCATTCATTTGTCTTTGGGTAATGAACCAGCGTATCATGAATAGTCATCCCCATCAGACTTTGGTAGGAGAAGATTGGACAAGATGAATACAGCAGGAGGCCTCCCAGCATTTCAAAGAGAACTCAGGAATAGAAGAACGTATCTGAACCGGTGCCTGGCTGGGGTGATGAACTGGATGAGGGCCAATAAATTGAAGCTTAATCCAGACAAGATGGAGGTCCTGCCAATAGGTGGTTTAGCCTCCCAGGTAGGTGTTTCCAACCCTGTTCTGGACAGGGTTGCATTCCCAGGGTGCATAGTTTGGGAGTGCTCCTCGATCCGGAGCTGTCCTTGGAATCCCAGGTGGTGGCTGTAGCAAGGAGCACTTTCCTTCAGCCTCAGCTGATCTATCAACTGCAACAGATCAGCCTCGGCTGATCTATCAACTGCAACAGATCTATCAACTATCATCTGTCTGGATGGGCAGTGCCTGGAAGCGGTGACCCATGCGCTGGTAACTTCCCGACGGGACTACTGTAACACGCTGCCCATGGGGCTGCCCTTGAAAATGGTTTGGATACTTCAGCTGGTTCAGAATAGAGCTGCCAGGTTGTTAACAGGGACCGGCAGGTATGAACACAGAACACCGCTCCTTTTCCACCTACACTGGCTACCAGTTGAAGTCCGGACCCAATTTAAGGTGTAGGTGATGACTATGAAGCCCTAAACGGCTTAGGGCCTGGTTACCTGTCTCCTTCTATACATGCCTGCCTGCCCCTTAAGATCTGAGGCAGAGTCTCTTCTCCGGGAGCCCTCCCTGAAGGAGATTAGGAAGGTGACTACCCGGAGAAGGGCCTTCTCTGCAGTGGTGCCCCAACTGTGGAATTCGCTATGTGTATTCTAAAATACCACTATATATCAGGGTGGTTCACCACCTGGCCCATGGGCCATATGTAACCCCTGAAGGAAGGAGGGACTGGTGGGGTGCGGGGGGGGTCACATGGGAGGGTTTCTGGGAAGGAGAAACAGACAAGAGCAGTCATTGTGTTTGGGCTATGGCCAGAGAAGGAGCTCCCTTATTTAATGGTTAATTAAATATGTTAATTGAATATACAGAATAAAAGAAATATAGTGCAAAGACTTTAATTTATGGTATGGAAATGCAATTCTCTGTGCAGCACTAGATTCAGTGTTGAAGTCCTCATGTGGCCCTCGAGGTACAAAAAGTTGGACTGCCCTGATCTTTACAATGGAGCAAATTTTATGGCTTCCTATAGCATTAGGAGGTTGATATATGTAGTATAATGCTAGTATCTGGCTGCAACTCATATGGATATTTAAAGCCCCTTCCTACAGTTCAACAATCCACCTCTGGACAAGAAAATCAAGGTGCAGGGGCTCCTTTCTTGCATAGCCAAAGCCAGGGAGGCAATGTGGATTAGGCAGATTAGGACCAATCTTCAACTGCAGAAGTGAGAAATCAGTATTTGTACTGTAGTGCTGATAGTTAAGAGTGCGGATCTGAGAGTCAGGTGATCTGAGTCCTAGTCCCTGCTCAGCCATGGGGACAACTGGGTAACTTTGGCCCAGCTCGACCTACCTCAAAGGGTGGTTGTTGGGTGGGCGAAGAGGAGGAGGAGAATGTTGTAGGCCACTCTGAGCTGTTTGAAGGCAAAAAAGGCAGGATATAAATCTAAATAAATAAATAAAATGCACATCTTCAATTTGCAAAACTGGACTTTCCCTCACTAAGAACATAATTCTTTGCACGTTTAGACAAAAAACAGACCTTGAAGCTTCCAGTGTTCTGTTGCCAGCCATGCTAGCTTTCTTCAGTCTCACGTACATAGATTGTGCCCTAAATTACTCAGCTGCTGGAAGGCTCATCACCACCAACACATTCTCGCCACCCTTCTGCGTGTGTTTACAGAGTATTCTTTGCATCTGTTTTGGTCTATGAACTTTAGAAATTTAGTTGTGGGGGGGGGAGAGAGAGGGGGGAGAGATAGCATAGTTTGATAATAGCTAGAACAAAATGGAGAGTTGTTAATAGAAATTTAGATCTAGTTTGTCCAAGCTACTCTCCCCTTGTTGGTGCTTCGTCCCTTAGTTTTGCAGCTGACCTTTTTGTTGCTAGGGTGTGTCTTGCTTTATACAGGGCCATCTTCTATGTGAAGGGCTGTGAGTGGACACTCCTCTGCTTGAAGGGACATCCTGCTCAAGGTCTGGTTTAAAGAACTATAAGCAGGAAGAGTAGAAGAATGGAAGTTTTCCATCAGCATTTAGCACCTGAACAGAAGCATGAATAGACACCATGCCATAGTCTTCCCCTATATAAAATGCCTTTTATTGCTGTTTAAGCTATGGTAATTATTCCTGCATTTGCATCTGTACAGATAAATAAGCACATGCCAACTTGATGCAAATGCATGCCCTGTTGTTCTGTTTTTGATAGTGCATTTCCTTGTTTCATTGGTAACACATAAACAGTGACCTTCATTACAGGATGGCCGATGGTTCAACTACAGTATTACAGATCTGATCTTGCTGAAAGTGTTAGCACACAGAGCTGCGGAAGTGACAAGTCTAATGCTTGGCTTCCCAACCTGTTGCTACCTCTGAGGTGTTTCTTTTCTGTTATCCTGTGAGCTCCTGCTGTATACATTGCAAACTCCAGGCCTTGTAAGTATTGGCTTCCTTCATTAGGTCACACTGTATAAATGACAAGGTTTTTGTTTTCTCATTAAGCATCAATAATGGCTCGTGTTCTTCCAAAGCCAAAGAAGATTATCAAAGCAGCACACACAAAGGTGCTGAACTCCAGTTTTCCTCTGGTTCCACCCTAATTCCCACTTCAACTCCCAACTGTCTCTCCCTCTTCTTCAACTAATAGAAACCTCCCATAAACTGATCCCAGCCTAGGAAGAAAGTTCATTTACCATAAAATTGTGCCATCAGTACAGCCAACCCAAATAGTAAATATCATTAAACTCTACCCCATTGCAAAATATAGGTGACCCATATGAATTTTTCCAAGCAAGGATAAAACATGGTGGGAGATGCTACACGGCAAAGGAAGTGGTGAAACTCAAATGTGCCTTCAGAATATAAAATGGTATTCTAGAGCTTCTGATAAGAGCAAGAGGAATGGAGGTGGGGAGAAAAGGAAGGTGGCTTCCTTCCCCCTTGCATTGTGTTTCCTGCTCAGGTCTTTCATCCCCATCCCTTTTATTTTCTTGGCAATCGCAGCTGGAAATTTTGTCCGATTAGTAGAGAGTTTTCCCTCTATTAAGCCTCTGAATCTCCTTCAAGAGACTGATAGACTGGGCCCTAACGGCAGCCGCTTTACTTCTTTTCAGGCACCATCCATCAGGCTGACAGTGGCTGCCGATGGGCCAGTCATATTGTCTATATTTCATACACAAACATCAGGCCTGCTGACAGCACTTTGCACACTCGGAAATTGCTTTTGCTGTGAGTTGAATTTCAATGAGAGCGGTTTTTTCCATGCACCCCCACTCTTTCGACTCCGTCTCTCTGCGTTTATGACCCTCAGGAGAAGAAGAGCTGCTGTGAATAGATAATGCTGAAAGCACTCTTGTATAGCACAGAAGGTTTTGTGTCTGAAGTATTTAATGTTTACAGCAAATTTGGTGTTTGTTAATTTGCACTTTGATTCATTCCTTAAAAGAACTGTCAATGCCTTCCTTTGCTTGTCCTTTGTGCAGATGTGCAGCAACTCCTGCTGCAGTGTGTGTGTGCGTGTGCGCACGTAATGAGCAAGATGGTAGGGGACTAAAGCAAGGGAAAAAGTGAATAGCATTCCATTGTGCCCCATGGCCTGTATAGCAAATGTCAGCAGCCATTTGAAATTACTCTGTGAGGGAGGATGTAAAATTTAGGCTTGTAATTGGAGAAAAGCTGCCCTTTTGGCTTGGAGGCTGAACAGATATGTTAGATCATACGCAGGGCTTATTCAAACATGTTGTACATTACTGCATACAGGAAAGACTCCACCAAAGACCAGATCAATGGTTTTAAGCCCAGCACATTACACTACGCTAATGGCATGGCAACCGCTTGAAGAAATGGCAGTGAAGGAAGGGGAAGTGCAAGATAAAATTACCTGGGACACCTGTGAAGGTCATTCATACCAGTTGTCTCCGACCTGGTGCCTTCCAGATGTTTTGGACTTTGGTTCTCATCAGCCTTAGCCAACATGTTTAATGATCAGGAATTCCGGGATTTGTACTTTAAAACATTTAGAGGTTACCATATGTGTTAGACTGCGAACCATTTCCCATGGGGAACAGTCTTCAGTTGCGTTATTTTCACTTGGATATACATTGCTGCAAGTGATCAATTTGTATCTCATCTAGTATTCAAGGTCAGTTGAGCATTGCATAATGATGAATATTCCCATAATTAATAATTGTATGGGAGAAGCAAGGGGGCAATCCCTGCCTCCAATCCCCTGCCACTGGGTCTTCTAGAGCCCACCTCATTTTTTCCCCCTGCGGCACCTACATGCTCCCAGTGCTTCCTTTGTTAGGCAACACTGCCATCTTTAACATGGTGCCCTCCAGATGTGTTGGATTACAATTCCCAGAATCCCCCAGCCACATTAGGAAGGCACTAGCCTGAGGCAAGCAGAGGTAACATATAAAAGAAAGTCCATGTTTGTTACCGCATGTCTGCTCTTCAAAAGATAAGCAGTGAACATGTAAAGCAACCTTTGCACATCAGGGCCAGTGGGAATTGTCCCATTTTTCTACCTGCACGTTCATCTCACACATGGCAGCAGCTGCTGTGATGAAATAAACTGGCCCTCCTGTTTGCAAAACAGCCGGACCTTTCTAACAGTATTGGACAGTGCTATGAGCGTGTGTGAAATGTGATTAATTAGGCCACTCACTATCTGCAGTGATTAACACCCTGCACTATAGATCTGTGCAGCTGTGACTGGCACTTGCAGTAGTGTGCCTGCGAAGCATCTACGGAGACAGCCTGGCTGAAGCGACTTGTGCAGAACCTCCTTGCCATGTAGCCTGCCTCTGGAAATTCCATCGCAGCTAGTCACTAATTGTCAGGTGTCGGGACATATATTGGAGCAGCGTTTCAGAGAAACAATGTGACAAAGGCAAAATTATTGCCTCTAATATTAGTGACAATATTTTACATACAGCCAAAGCTGAAGGAATCTTTAAGCTTATATATGAAGAGGAAAATTAGGTGAACTAGCAGCATTCTGCTTGCACAACCATTGCAAACAACTCAGATCATCTTAAGCATAAATCTTATATATACAGTTGGTATAGTCAGTGGAATTTACTCCTGAGTAGATCTGCATAGGATTGTGGTAATTTATATGGTTTTCTTGTCACAGTTTTTCAACTGTGTGTGTGTGCGCAAATAAATGTGTCCACCTTTTGTAATCTTGAATTTTTCAACACCACCTCATGATCCCAGTGGTTCTTCATGGGTTTCATTATGTGTCAGCTGTACAGCTAGAAGCTTCTTTTATGATAAACTCTGTATGATTTTTCTGTTCAGTGACATTTTCTGTCCAATGAAGTGTGGTAAAGCACCTGGAATCATGATTAGAATGTCAATTAAGAGAGAGATTGTCCAAACCAAAAATTTTGTGCCATTCAAATAATCCAATATGTATTACTTCCAGACTCAAAGGATTATGGACAACCTGCGCAAAGCAGCAGGAACACAGATGCCTCCTCTGCTGCCTCACTCTTCCTGCCATGCAAAACATGTCAAAGATTGATTTTTCTCCCGTCCCCTGCCCAAAGTCCCACAGCTGGTGCAGTTCTTTCCATACCTCCTGCGAAGAAAGGAGAGGGTGCTCCAAGTTCAGAGTCCCAGTTCTAGCCTTGGAGTGAGTTATTTTCTGGCTATCTGGATATTTCACAGCAGCTACAGGATTGCATCTTAAAGAGCTTGGCTAAACTTGGCTGGCTCTGCCATACCACACAGGGGAGGATTTGACTTTAACAAGATTTCTGGCATAAATAAGTTTGTACTTTTATCTCTGGAAATATTTCCATTCAATTACTCCACCTGGAAGATTAATAAATAGTAACAACAGAAGTAGATTGATTTTTTTTTTAAAAATAGTTCATCTGTTTTGAACTTCGACTTACACTTACAGCAGACACACTAACTTAAGTTAGTCTTGATACATTTGTCCTATTGATTTTTTTTTTTTTTTTGCAGATTATTTGCTTTGCAAATACCAAAACACAATAATTAATCAATTTTGGTTTACTTCTAATACTTTTCAATGACCCTGAATTCTATTTAAAATAATATTCTAGTTTATACCTTCTGTTGAACCATTAGTTATGCCTCATTTTGAGATCTTTTCAGAAATTCTAACTTCATAGACCTAGTCTGTCTTTGCAGTTTTTTGTTCCAAGCTGTAACTGTGAAGTGGTGATTGTGTTGTTGTTGTTACAACAATTTGCTGTACACTGGTTGGTAGTTCAGCCTTCTAAATTAAAGGGATCTAGAAATTGGCAAATAACCCATTTATTGGAAGGAAAAACTAGATATCAACCATGTGCAATTTGCTGAGGTCCATTGAAAGTCATTAGACTAGACTTCTTTTTTTCAAATGTTGTCCTAATTAAATGTTTGTAATGCTTGAATCATTTCATTTCATTTATTAAATTTCTATTCTGCCCAATAGCCAAAGCTCTCTGGGCAATTTACAAAAATTAAACAAGCAATATTGCACATAGTATTGAAAACCATTTACATACAAACATAATCATAGACTAGTAGAGTTAGAAGGGGCCATGAAGGCCATCGAGTCCAACCCCCTGCTGTTGCAGGACACCACGCTACACCATCCCACTCAGATGGCTGTCCATATAACACAGAACACATGAATGTGCATGTATGCGCACACATGCACGCACGTGCGCACACACACACATATCCATAAATTATTTTAACAACAATAAATGAGTCATATTACATTAGTCCCCTATAATTTTGTTTTGAATAGCTATTCATGCTTTAACCTGTACAACTTTGGTGCTAAATGGATCACACAATTTGCTCTGAACTGAATCTCACTGTATTATTCTGCAGATGCACTAGTTCCACCAGTGCAAATGGGGTGTGGTTTCTCTTCCTTCATGCCATCCTCCAACATATGCTCCAAATCTGCTCCGTGAGGCTAGGAACCTCTCTGGAGCCAAGAGTTGCAGAGGAGAGGAAAAAAAGAAGAAACTCTCATTATGCTAGCAGCTTTCCCATCGTATGACAGTGGATTTAAGCCTTTGTTTATAAACTGCTATTTTACTGTGTTAAAATGAAGCACTGAGACTAACAGTGGCTGATCAAGAAAGGGATCTTGGGGTGCAGAGGACAGCTAGAGGAAACTGTTAACCCACTATGCAGCAAACTCCATGTTAGGCATAATTAGGAAAGGAATTAAAAATAAAACAGCCAAAATTATACTCCCCTTAAACACATCATTGGTGCATCTGGCATTATAGTATTGTGTACAGTCCTGGTCACCTGTAAAAGGCCATATTGAGTTGGAAAGGTGCAGAGAAGGGCAATTAAAATGATCAAGGAGTTGGAGCAACTCCCCTCTGAAGAATGGTTACAACTAGGGTTGTTTAGCTTAAAGAAAAGGGAAGTAAGGAGAGTCGTGAAAGAAGTGTTTAAAATTATGCATAGTAAAGAGAAAGTGGAGAGACTGACATTTTTCTCTCCTCCCATAACACTAGAACCCAGGGTCATTCCTTGAATCTGATTGGAGGGAGATTTAGGACAGATAAAAGCAAGTATTTATTCATACAATGTATAATTAAACAATGGAATCCACTGCCATAGGAAGTAATGATGGACACCAATCTGGATGGCTTTAAAAAGGGATTGGGCAAATTCATGTAGGAGAAAGCTATCACTGGCTACTAGCTTTATTGGCTGAGTGCTACCTTCAGTAGCAGAAATGGTATGCCTGCATGCCCCAGTTGCTGAGGAGCTTGAGTAGGTGAAACTCTTGTACCCATCCTGCTTGAGGAATCCAGTGATCAACTGGTTTGCCACCAGGTGAGTGGTGTGCTGGCCTGGAGGGATAGTCTGATTTAGGATAGCTTTTCTTATAGCCTTTTGTGGCCCCAAATGCGTTCAGCGTTTGTAAGCAGCCTACAATAGTTGCAGGATTTCTTTACCTGGCGATTCTATGAAACAATTTGACTGGTATGTGTCCATGGAAAACTTAGCTTCAAGGTAACCATTTGGAGTAGAAAAGATGACCCATGAGGCCTCTTCCAGGTACCGTGTCTCTTCCAATCTTGTCTCTATACTCTTTAACATGAAGACACTGGGATGGTCATTAGGTATCTGGGGGGATGCCGATAACACCTGGTTCTCTTTCTCTGTAAGAGCTGAATCAGAAGAGGCTGGGCATACCCGGTGCTTAGATTCAGTGATGGTTTGCATGAGGGCCAGTCCTGACAAGATGGAGGCTATGTGGTTAGGTGGTTCACAGGTGTGGAAGTGGGGGAGTTTGCCTGTTTTAGCTAGGGTTGTCCTCCCTCAGAAAGAATGGACACATAGTTTATGCATGCTCCTGGATTCATCATCGTCATTAGACAATTGCAGTACTTCTGTGGCAAGGAGTATGTATTACCAACTCAGGCTGGTATGTCAGCTACTATCCTTTCTGGAGAGGTGTAGCCCAGCCACCAGTCTATACACTGGTAGCTTCCTGCTTAGATCAATGTAATGTGCTTTCTGTGGAGTTACCCTTGTGCTTCTTTGGGAAACTGTAGGTGCTGCAATGGAGTGTCTGGCTGTGTAAATGTTGCAACAGCATCAAAGAAACTGCACTAACTACCTATCTTACCAAGCCGCATTCAAGATCTTGCTTATATAAGGCCTACAATGGCTTGGACCAGGTTGGCTTGGCAGATCAATTTCCCAAATACAGATCTATGCAATCATTAAGATCACCATGGATTACCTTGATGTTGTACCATGACCTGCAGATTACCATCTCCTAGCCACCAAGATGTTAGCCTTCTCCATCGTGGGACCCACCATTTGGAAAGCTCTCCTCACTGGTATTCAGGAGGCACCAACAGTAGCTTGCATAATGACTATTTCTTTATACAGGCCTTCCCTGAGTGGGTATGCTGACCAGTTTGTTTTAGTTATGGTGGTGTATTGACTTTAATGTTTTTATTAATATTTTACCAGAATATTTTAGCAATTATATAAATTTGATTGTATTTTGATATGCCATAATGTATTTAATTTTCTTTTAAAAGCTTTGAGATATTTTTGAATATGCTCAGCAGTATATAGCTCTGTTGAATAAGTAAAAGATTTGATTCTTTTACAATTCTGAAGAGTACCATTCCCAGACTAGAAGCAGGACTATTTTTAAGAAAACTGCCAATAGCCAAAATGGTCTTGGTTAAGCCTCTGTCCTAGATGATCTGATTTTATGTTCCTTTTGCTCTAAAGCATCACATCTTTGCTGCCAGACCTCGGAAACATACCTGTTGATATGGAAACACGAGTTTTAAAAATGTAATTCATAGGAGAAGTCTAATTATACGTGACATTTCATCCATCATGGACAAAGCTCCTCCAGAGGAAAGTAGTAACATTCCATCTCCTTGACAGCAAACAACATATGCTGATGGATGGGGGGGGGGGGGGGGAGGCAGTGGCTGGGAGATATTCTGCTACACTTCAAATTAAAGCATTTAAGGGTAAAGCGCAAATGCAAAATAAATAGCAAGAGTAAAGAGCAAGAGCTCACATGAATAGAAACTGAAGCTTGGAGAGCTTTCTAAAAGCTCTCTTCAGTTAAAAACCCAGTTGTCCTTCAGGGGGGGAAATGCTTTTAAAATAGTGGTGCTATGCCAAGCAATTCATTACATAGATGATCCAGCAGCAATGCTTAACCTCAGCAGCTCTCTCTCCACTTTGGTTTTTCCCCCACATGTAAAAATGTTATTCTTACCATGTGTCTCCTTCCTGATACATTTCAACGAGCAATCAAAGGCCTGATTTGGTCTAATCGTTTACTTCCTTCTTTCATTTTTTTTTCTTCTTGAGCCTGCCATAATTTTCATTTGTAAATTTATGGCTTCTATTCTGTCTGTGCACAGTGTTTTTATGGTCTAGCTTTCAAACTATATGCAATCTTCCCAAGCACAATTAGGACAAAACAAAGATGAAATAGCAAATACATCACACTTCTGTTCCATGCCTAGGCCAATTCATCAAAGAAGGAATATCAAAGAAGAAGAGAAACTAATCCTTGCAAAAACAGTGGAATTATCTATTGCCCACCGGCCTAATTAGTCTGCAACCATGCAGTTGGCTTATTATATTATACTCCACATTCCATTCCAGCTTGCCCCCTTTCAGGAGACCAGGCTCACACATGCAAAGTGGTGCTGTATATTTTGTGTGAATCTGCATTTATTTTTATTGTACTGCCTAATTCTATATGCAGCTATTCAGAAATACAGCTTGTGAGTTCAGCTGAGTTTTTCTCCAGACAAGTGGTTATATGATTGCATCATTGGCATGCTTTTATATGCTCCTCTTGCCTACTATGGGTTCTACTCATGTTAGCAATGAATAATACCAGTATTCAGTTATAAAAGTTGAGTGTGTTTGTTATTTGGTGTTGGTGGTTTGTGCATACGCAATCTATGCATACGCAATCTATACGCAATCCCCCACCCCATGGCAAAACCTTCCTTCAAGAATTTCTTCAACTTCTTAGTAAGCCAGGTCTGAGTTGTTGCCCTGACATGGTTTAATATACATGCCGTCGGCCCCTGAGTCAACCTAAGCCATGAACTCACAAGGCAGTCTTCCCTGGCCTCTGCCCCATCCCTTCTGTAACATGCCTCCCATCTCTAATAACACTGATTTACCTTAGAAGGCAGTAAGGATGTATGAAATAGCATATGTCTATACAACACTCTCATGCTCAGAAGTATTCTGTAAATGCTAAATACAATTATTTTTTACCAGCTAAATTCCCACCCAGTGGAAATGCAGCTGCAAAGGTGGCCTATACCTGAGTGGGTGTCTACCTTTATGCCTACATCCATTCTTGACCACCCCTTTCCAAACCTTTTAAGAATGACGAACTATATCCTTAGAGTGCATTGTGGGAAAAGGCTTCCAAATCTGCCTACCTACAAAGGAAGGTATATCATAGCTCAAGAAATACTGCCATCTCTTCTTTTACTATCAGACTGATTTATCTTTATGATTTGTTTATTATTCTTAAGTGGACCCTACTAAAGGCAGTTATAGCAGGTGATCCTGAAGAATTTGCCATAACTGTAAAGATCTAGACAGTTTTGACAAGTAATACTTAAAACCTGAATAATGTAACTAGCTTTTTGTAGTTTTTCAAGATAGTTACCCATGACCCAAAAAGGTTCCGTACCCCTGCTCTACACCAACCTTATTGCCTTCCAGATATTTGGGATTGCAACTCCCCTGGGAACAAGAACAATGTTCAAGGATAACAGGAGCTGCATTTTAAAACTGCTGAAGGGTGCCAGGTTCAAAGAGGCTATTCTAATCCAACAGGAGAAAAGGCAGTTGGGGGTTACATGCAGAGTTCACCTGGATGGCAAGTGTGGTCCTTGGTGCAGGCCTGCTAACATTGCTTTCAACAGTGCCCGTCGTTTTCAGGGTGGGGGGATGACGCGTGCTAGCCTTTTGAGGAGGATGGGCATGGTTGAAGACCTACAAGCACCCTCTGGATTCATTCCTCCTCTACACTGTTGCAGCCTGCTTGTCCACCAGCCTTTTGATCTGCAATGGAGAAGGGGAATCGCAGGTGTCTCCGTGCTCACTAGCTCTCAGCTGGCCAATTAAGCAAGAGGAGCAAGAAGCACTGGTGGTAACAGGGATGTGAAGGTGGTCCCTTGGAGCATGCTTTTGATCCTTTCTCTTTCTGTCCCAAACAGATAGTTAGCACTATTTAAGAGAAAATTACTTGACTGTAGGCATGCAGGCATGGCTCCTAGTTTGGATTTTGCAGCTTTGGAAGTGGTCTCAGAATGAATACTTGTGCATGGCTTTCTTTCTGTTGAATTACAGCATCAGCAACCAATAGAAAACTGTGGAGCTGCTTTGCAACAATTTGGCATGTATCTGAACAGGTTGGGCTTTTACTGTTGTATGTCAGGTATGAGCCCAGCATTATTTCAGTCTTTCAAAGCTCTCTGGGGTGTATTTGGCATTCTTGAAAGCTTACAATGCTTTAAACAGTTATTTTCACCAATAATGTAGGATTTATGACAAATTCTATGTAATGACATTTCACTGGGCCACCATGTGCTTGGTGCCAATCAGGCCTCCAACTTCAGTCAGACAGTCTTAAGTTAAAATATATAGCCTCAAATATTTAGATGGCAGGTCCATTTATACTTCCCTAAGTCCCACCTCAAAAGATGTTATCAAGAATACTGGTGAAAAAGGAAATGCTGGCACTGCCAGCTAATTTCCCCTCTTGTCCTTTTAATTTTAGGAAATTCTTAAGTGAATTAACATGCTGAAGCACATGTTCTCTAATTATTCTTTATTTTGTAAAATTATGTTATGACTGGAGAATATTTGTTGGTCTTATGTGTGAAAAATGTACAATTGTTAGTAATTTATTTTCTGTGGAGTTGTTTTGATTTATCAGTATCACTCTTTTCCTTCCCTTTGTTAATCACACACACACAATCACACAACTGCAGACACATCCATTATCATAAGCATGTTGTAACTCACATTTCTTTCTATCTGGATACTAATTACAAAGATGTAAGGGGAACAAAAGTAATGTTATGTAAAATCCTGCATTGCAGGTCTTGGGTCTGATGCAAAGAAGTTCAATAAAGTCTTAAACTTTAATCATGGAGATAAAGATCACAAAAGTGGCTTCCAAAATGCAGAGCCTTAAGACAAAATAGAAGGGGGCGGATAGAAGCATTGTGTTCCAAAACGTTAATAAAGAAAATCGAGGGGAGAGGTACTTTCTTTTCCATCAGCACTTTCATTTAGCCTTTGCATTCATAGAAGGAAGGCTTGAACGTGGGTGCGCATGCATCTTTTTTACACTTTAAAAGACCCAAATGCCATAGCTTTATATACGAATCAATGACATTTACAAGGACTCAAGTAGCGACTAATAAAATCTGCAGGGTGCTGCAGTAGCTGTTTTTAAAGTGTGTACAGAAGCACTGCATTTATCATATTCTCCTTACCCTGACAACTGATCCCATATGACTGCCAGGGGCCAGCATTTGGCATAAGCTGATCATGGCACTGTATGTGCACAGTATGTGATCAGAGCTCGTCCAGATGAGATACAGAACAGGTAAAGGTCATGGCGAATGTGCAGGAACGAGTCAGAAGACTGTTCAAAAATCAATGCACAAATGGGTTGTTAATTGGGTGGGAGAATGGAACAGGATAAAAGAGCAGCAATATTTTGGAGAGGACTCCAGCCAAGGGGATGTCACGGCCAGGGCAGAGAACACAAGGCACATGCAGAGAGATTCATCTGCTGCAGAGCACCACATAGCCTCAGAGCTGGACTCTGAGGACCTGTGGCTGGTTGTGGGAAATGCACAGGCTGCTAGGCGCTGTTGCAGAGGGAACTCATGGCATGGGAAGCATGAGCAAGCTGTTACGTGCTGTGGTATGTGTGCATGCGCACACATGGAAAGAGTTGACTGTCTTGGCCACAGCCTAATTAGTGTCTGTGTGGAGAGTGGATCATGGGATATGGGGAGTATCAATGTAAAAGCGATGGAGTTGGAACACAGAAACAAGCATATTAGCCAAAGAGGTACAAAGCTGACTGCCACTAGGAAGTGTTTCTAACTAGTTTTAAGCACTAAGGTTCCCAGACAGGAAGAGGATGTAGTGGATGCATTATCTTTTATGGGAGGTGGTTGAAGCCCATTGATGAGGATGATCAAGGAGAGGCTGGACACGCACACGGTAGGCATGTCATGAGCGGAGCCAGCTGGAGTTGGGGGTCAGACTAGATGGCCTGGGGGCTCCCTTCTGACTCGCTCTGTTTCTATGTTCATTCATCATGGCTATATAGCTAAAAATGGATAATCCCAAACTGGCTCTCTTATTTAAATCAACTGCTGCTACATTTTTCTTTCTCTCACCGAGTGTGTGTGTGTGAATATCGTTGCACATGGGCCTTGTCCACAAGTGCTTAGCTATGCCATAGAGTTTCACGCATTCAGTTCCAAGATCTGAAAAGGTTGTTGTAACCATCTTTGGGTCCTGTGGCTGGATCCCTTGCCAAGGCCGGGTTTACCATTACTGGAGCACTGCAAAAGCATTCGGCCAAAGGCATTTACAGAGCCCTTGTCATATTTTTGCAACAAATATGTGGAGACTTCTGGGCATGCAGAGATTTTGAAATGAGGCTTACATTCACACCCATGACTCCTCCCCACTTTAACCCGAAGACTGTGCAGGTGAACACATTCACCCATACCCACCACCTCTCTCATTCTTTCAGTTAAAAAGTGGAATCTGGGGTAAGGGTAATTTAGTTGCAGCTAGGAGAGAGAGAGAGGCATAAGGGTGAGAATGTTAGAAAGAGGCCAAAAAGATCTGGGTTCTGTACCCCACTTGGCCACTGGGTTACTCTGGACCACTCGGTGACTCCCAGCCTAACCTTCCCCACAGGGTGGCTGTAAGGATGACATGAAGAGGATGGGGAATAAGTAAGCTGTCTTGGCAGAGGAAAAAATGTGGAATACAAATGTAATGGTAATAAGAACAGGACTGTGTTATTTGGTAAACAAGACAGACGTTGAACATCCTGTTGCTGTCTCACTTTCTATTTATATATTTTACTTAGTCAGAGAACAACAACAAGAAGTGTGTTTGGAGTATGAGCATTTCAGTATGAATCATAGTAGGACTAATTTAAATGGTCAGAAAGTCATTACTCTATAATATTATTTAATTTAAAAACCTCAATTTCTAAACACACTTATCACTTCTGTAGAGATAGAACATGTGGGAAGAAAAAAGGGCGTTCCCCCATCAGAATTATTAAAATTTGCTATTTTAAGCTTTCTAGCCAACTTCTTTTTTAAATGCAGTTCACTTTACATTGTCTGAACTTTTGTCAGTTTATATGTTAATACAAGCTGTAAGCAGAGGCCCAAAAGTTTAACAGAGGAAATAGACATTGTTCCTTCAAAACATAAAACCTTCCGGGTCACACCACTTAAGCTGAAGAATTCTTGTCCTTGAAATTAAACTGAATCTAGGAATTGTCTATTTTTTCCTAGAAGCAATCTCTGTTACAGGCTCAGCATGTATTGTGATAGCAGCAAGGTTTTAAAGGTTTTCACTTTGATCAAAATATTAATATTTGAAATTAAAAATTAAGCATTGCATAATAAACACTTTAATCTTCATGTGATCGGTTCTACCCTAGAAGCCAGCAGCTAAGATTTGGACTGGCAATAGACTCAGATACAACCAATTCTAGGTATTGGTCTGAATTGCATTTCTTCCTATGAGCTGGATGATATCAGCTGTGCAGCAGTGCCCTTGCCGCGATTCAGTCCCCAAGCCGCCATGTTAGCCAGAGTGCTGACCGGAGTTGAGTGGCAGGGCTACAGAGCTTACCAAAGCTCTCTGTGGGCCAGAGAGACACCCTCCACAAGCCCGAGGTTCCCCACCTATTCTGTATAATCACATGGAAATAATCTAAAGCCGGGGTGCCCAAATATATTTCTTAAAATTAGGGATCCCACCTCTTGCAGATCATATTCTCCAGAATTGTATCAGTCCTCTGCTGTTGTCTTGCTGGTTTTTAAGGTAGGCAATCAGACATCTAATCTCAGTGATATTCTGAAGCGGTACAGTCACAGGGAGGCTGTACCACATGCCTAAACACAATTGGCAACAGTTTCCTGTATCCCCAGTGTTTGGAGATGTGCCTCAATCATTAAGTAGCCCAAATAGCACTACTTAGGCACAAAAGAGGAGGTAGGAACAATCTTGGGGAAAACCCCAAATTTTACATAGTTGGCTCTTTTCATTTATTTTATTTTTTTGTATTTATTTAAAACTTTTCTAGACCATCCCTTACCAAAGTATCAGGATAGTTTAACAGTGTAAAAGAAAACACAGTGTCCTAAAAATTCAACTAACAATAAAACCCCAATTAAAACAATCACATCTTAAAGCACTGGGAAAATAAAAAGGTTTTAGCCTGGCGCCTAAAAGAATAAAGTGACAGCACCAGGCGAACCTCTCTGGGGAGGTTTTAAACCCTTAGCGGGGGCAGTTATCCACACACATACCATTAGCCAAGTTGAATACAGAATTTCTGTGGTAGGGGAAGAACATAAAATCCAGTGGGGAGAAAATAAATGTAATGGAAAATCCTGAAAGAGTGCATAGCTGGCTAAAACCCTGAATAAAACTACTCCACACTGCTATACTTTGTTGAAGATCTTGCTTGTAATCTCTTTTATTGATCAAGAAAAATTCTTACACCCTGTCTTGAACAGAAATGTATGCATTACTGTTCTGTCTAAATTCTGGTTTCTCTTAAATTCGATTTTGTTGTGGTAAAGAGAGATTACTTTTATCAGTGTTTTAATAGGGACACATGCAAAAGAAATGTTTACCTTGTAAAAGTCAGAGCAAGATCCAAATCAGTGAGGAAGACATTGTAACTAGAAAACACTGCAAATAATTACCATAGCGGCTTCCTGAACTTTATTCTGCTCTATTTTAAGACTGACTTTCTTACCTTTCATCTGAACCATCAGAATCTAAGTGACATAACATTAAACACTGGAAAATTGCCAAAGCACAAAGACATTTTTCAAGGGGCTACAGAGATGGAAACTTGTTTACTCAGTTAAAGAGATGATCATATTGGGGCCCACATCATATTGGGGCCCACAAAGAAAAATAATTCTCTTTACAGTGACTACTTCTGGAATGTTCCCTGCTTTCTGCATGTGGCACATACACATACTACTCAAGAACTCATTTTGGAGTGAAAACCATCCTGCCTAAATATGGAAGGTTCTGCTGGGTGATCTTTATGTTACTCCCAGTCTTACAATCCTCAGAGTCATTCTGAAACACAGCGGCAGTGTTTACAAATCACAGAATGTGTGTAGAGGATAAAGTGAAGGACGGCAGACAATTTAGAATTGAAAATACTGTCTTCGGAGAAATCTTTCCTTCCGCTGTAGTGACTTGCCTCTTTGTTTTCCCCTCCCAAACGGCGGCTGTTTCATAGTACCAGCAAGGATTGGCTTTAGGCTGTCTGGGGCTCTAGGCATCGGCTGGGAAGAATCACACTTGTGATAAAAATGTTCACAGGACATGCTAGACCGAAAACCGTCACGTTTAATCAAACACCAGCACAAGTTAGCATCTGACAGTGCTTAAATCCCCCTTCCCCTGCCAAGTTTTCCAAATCATACAGACATTTTTCTGCAGAAACCTGCATTGGAGTTCCTTTATCAGCAATCTAATTCCCAGGAAACATCGGTCTCAATTGACAGTGTAACAATCACACATTTCTGTATGGGAGCTGAATAGCAATTAGATTGGTTTTGGTCAATACGATAAAAGAACAAGTGGCTGCATAGCACACTCCGCAAACCATTGGACAATTCTGTTTTCTAGGACAATTTTACAACTTGCCTTATGGATGAGCTCAGGATTTAATGGTAGCTCAAAGGTATATAATCACGTTTATTTAATGCTGAAGATTTACTTGAAATGCATGCTCAAACTTAAAAATCAGTGTGATTAATCTGTATTCTGTCCCGGACCACAAGCTGTTCCTGTTTGGTCTACTAATATAATTTATTCAGATATTCCAATTTCTCATTTGGTCCATGTCAAGATTTGCCAGTATGACAGTCATCTTTTTCTACACCAAGGTCAGAAAGGTGTGTGTGGATCAACAGCAGGGAGCTGGCAAACCAGTTAAGGTCTGCTATAGGAATATATATACGTTGCTTTCCCAGGACAAACAACAACAGTAGGGATGAATTAATCTGTTGCTTTCCCCATATTTGAAATGTTTTGATCTCAGGTTTCTTTCTTCCCCATTATAAAGAAATTTGCAAAATCATTGAAAAATCTTATCAAAAGCAAACTGAAATGAAATTCTTGCCATCTGCATAGGCTTAATTGGATAGGACCATGTTGTACCTGCTTGCCATATACGTAGCTTTTAAAACACAAGAGGATGGCAAACCCAGCTTAGCACTAATGTGGTTGATTGCACAAGAATCAAATCCAGGCTTTAAGAGCTAAGTACCTAAAGCCTTGGGCTGGGGTGAATGCATCTGCCAATTTTTGGTTTCATCTACATTTGATGCTTTTCAAGTATCAAATTCTTTCCATTTTGGATATGAAGAAAAGCTATCTAGGCATCAATGACTTCCTAATTAGAGTATTTTCACTGGCCCTAGATGATCATCTGCTGTTGTTTCCATTTGGCTTAGTTCTTGCCCTCTCCTCCCTAAAGCAGTTTAGGCCTGGGTATGTGTCCAACATCTTTTGCAGAGACCAATGGAGATAGCTAACTGGACTTCTGTTCAATATCCATATTGCTCTTCTGCAGTATTCCTGCATCTTTGTGTAAAATGGTCCAGCTACCACCACAGGTTGTCTCCTGTTTCTGATATTTAAAGGTTTTATTCTGTTTTGCATGAATGCTTTGGTAAATAGGCCTCAACAGTCTTTTTTGCAAGGTACAATCCTATGCATGAGTCCTACAGCCCCAAACAGCTTTTCTTCCTGCTTATATGTACTCTTTATCTATTTATGTAACTTTGCCAGTGTGTATCTCAATTCTTCTTTCTCAGAGTAAGCCATGAAGCTATAATTCACCAGTTTTTCTCTCCCCAACCTTCCTCCGTAAATCAAATGCCCCATCTTTTTTCCCTGTAGTTGCCCTGCACAGACTCAGAGAGCAACCTGGCCTTCTGTGGTTCCCTAAAGGGCCCCACTGCTTTCCCCAGCCTGATGTCCTTTTCCTTGACCAAACGGTGTGTGAAGATCTCCCAGTTTTATCTGAGTCTGCCCCCTCCACGCCTCTTTTAAAAAGCTGGAAATGCCTCTTCCAAGGCTAAGTTATCAGGAGTAAGAGTTCTATGCTAAAATATTTTGGTTTTTGTGGTATTTGGCTCTATCCCTGTTGCTTTTGGTCACAGCACCTTGATCTTTGGCCCTGTCCACTGATGAAACATGGTACCCATGAACAGCTTCAAAACTGAATTCAGTCCTTGGGCCTCAACTTTAACCTTTCTTCCATACTGAACCCTCAAAACTACCTCTCCCTCTTTTCTTTCATCAGCTTCTTTCCAGCTCTCTGTGGCCATATAAGAGCCCTCACTTGCCAGGTACAAATGGCATACAAAACGAGGAGAGACATTACACAGATGTGGAACTTAGACAAAACCTGCTCTTCTTTCCATAAATATGTGATGCTTCGAGGGAGGCACTACTAGATACTTCAATTAGTCGCATCTTTTAAAAGTCAAAACATGTAACATTATTCTTGTTTTCCAACTGAAGGCACAGTTCTGGGAAATGTGCCACGATCTGACTGTGGGCCTTGTTTGTTTTATGAAGGTTGCAGGCACCTGGAAGGCTTGGTAGAGCTGTCTCCTTAATAATATACACAAATAAAAACAAGGTTCAGATGGTATAATAAACCCAGCAGCGGACTGACAGCATAGTTTCTTGGCAGCTGGAGACAGAAAGAAGTTTCAGGCTTTTTATATCCAAGGAAAAGGAAGGAAGCTAGCAAGGTGTGCGGTTGTCAGGTTGATAATTGGGCTGGCATGGCTCTTCCATCCCAGGTTCAGAGGCTGAGAAAGCCATAATACTACACAATGCTTTTGCCTCAGAATTATTGTTTGCCACTGTTGGTGGAGATGTTAGGGCCAGTTTCAAGAGTAGGCATGATTGGGGACCTCCTGAGGGTTCACAGCCCCAGCTTCTGGGTGCCTTCAGAAAGCTGGAGGCAGCACTGAATGATGGTGTCATTCTTCAACTGGGGAAACAGAAATGCAAACTCCCTCAGCTTCAAAAATAAGGATTTATTTTGAACTGGATCAAACATGCCTCATGCTGAGCCCCAACTCAAAATGCAGCTTGCACTCCACCCCTGTCTTGCCATCCTGATCTGTCCCCTACAACTTTCCTAAGTCAAAACAACAACAACGATAGATACTGTGGAAGGAGAGGGAGTACAAGGCAGTGGGGAGATCCCACTATCTGGCAAGAAATTATGTGTGGAAAGTAATTTCCAGCTAAGAAAAAAGCATTGTTGTACCTCACAGACGGTCATAACCTTTTCCAATGTTAAGTCTCTTTTGGAGAACAAAGGTGAGAGGTATGCAGGAGCAGCATATCAGCTTTCTGTTTTTTCTTAATGTTGCAGGCAAGTACTCATTTCAATAGGAATGTGCAAAAAGCTGAGGAGTGAGACTTACAAACCACTATTCACTAGAACCTGGTTCAAATTCTACTGTGGGCTAAGGTTCCTCACTCACAAGAGCAATGTGCTTCCATGAACAATGTGTGGGAATCTGAGAGTTTGTGTTTTTGAACAGTTTTTTGTTTTACTGAAGTCTGTCTTCGGCAATGTTCAAGATGCTGTAGTTGTGATTTGTGAGTAGAGATGGATAAATTCATCCTTTTTGAATTCCTGTTTGGAAGGACCTGATCTGCATTTCTCAATCTAAGGTATGGATTGGAATTTATCCACCATATTTTTGAGTTGTTCTAATGCTTCAACAAAGTTGAGATGGGCCAGTGGGAACAGGTGGGGGGACAGTGATGTCAGAGAAATCCACAGTGGATACAAATGAGCTCAGATTTCTGTGAAACAGAGCTGTGGAATCTGCAGTGAACCAGTTTTCTTCAGGTTGTATCACTGATTTTTTTCAAATCCTTTTTGCAGTGTGTTTGCAAATTCACAGTTGTAGTGATAAACATAAGTATGTGTGTGAATTAACACTTATTAAGATTAATATAAGGGGAACACAATTCTTATATGTCTCTTTAAAAGATCCGATTCTGTCAGTGAACAAATGATGGAATGGAAGATGTCTGAAAATCTGCAAAATACAGAGAGAACAGATTTGACAAAATCTGTACATTCCTATGGAAAAATGTGTTTGACTTGCATTTTAATCTCAACTTTCCTAATTTTACATTTTTTGGCCCAACACCCAGATGGAAAATTGGTTAGCCTTCAACATCACCAAATTTTACAGTGGAGTTCTTCAACCAAAAATATACCCACAAATAAATATACTGGGAAAATATACACAGAAAATGCATGTTTTAATGAAAATAGAATTCAAAGTGTAAAATATTAGTAAAATTGCTTGTAAAGTTAGGCAATGCTTGTATTAGAAATGTATACAAAAATACATCTGAAGTTTTGTGCTAAATATGTGGGATTTTTTGGTTTACACCTAAGACTGAACAAAATGAGAAACTGGGGGTGCAATCCTGAGATTTTCAGCATTGTTTGTGAGATGGGGAGAATAGTATTATTCAGAGCTGGAGTTTTGAATGCAGAGCCATATTTGCCCTGTGGTAGAAAAAGAAATATCAGCTGCCCCTCTGAGATCAGAAATTTACCCCCCAAAATGCTAGAGGAGTAGCTGTGGAGCAAAGAAAATGTGCCAGTGACTTATGCCATATCCAAATGGCGTCACAGCCTCCTTTCCTTCTCTTCTGCTGTGCTTCATCTAGAGGGTTGAAAATGGATGCCTGGATGAAAAAGAGGATGCAAAGCATGGGGTGGTACAGTTCATCATGCCTCCACCTTGCACTGGGTATACTTAAGCCCCCATGTTTGGAGGATTAGGTGCATCAGGGGCCTGCAAAATAGGGTGGCACTCAGAGAAATCAAAACAGAGCTGTCCATCCTAAAGCACATTTCTCAGCAGATTAAATACACTATCAGATGCTCTTAAATACATATGTTGAAAGAAAATATGGATTGAAATAAACATTTATCGTGCATTTGCAGATTTAGGTAAATTGAAATGAATTTAATATGCAGATTAATTCAGAAATGGAATGGAACAATATAATAGATAACACATGTGGAATGACACAGTAGAAATAGATTCAGCCATCCTATATTATTGATTGAAACAGGTTAATGACTGTGGGCATTGAGTCATGAATCATTTGGGAATCTCCTATGCTTGCCAGTTTGAACCCTGTGTCATTACTGAAAGATGCAAACTTCTTTGGTTGTCCATTTAGGAGAATGGAAAGATCTAATATTTTGTGTTGTGCACTTGAAAAGAAGTGAAGGGATGGGGAGCCCAACTTACCTCAATTTAAATGTAAATTCTGACTTTTCATGTCTGCCTAGAATGTTTATTTTTAAAAAACCTCAAACCTGAATCAATAAAAGAAGCAAAGTTCTTTCTTCATATTGATATATTTTCCACATGGTGATCTTTTTATTTTACTCATGCTATTTTTTCATTGTAAAATTATTTTGCTGAGAAAAAGTGGCCATTAGAAAAAGGTACTATTGTTTTAACCTAAAAAAGGAAAGGTGCTTATTGGCTTAATATATTTCATGTTTTGTGAAAGATTTAGAAGCACCGAAACATAGAAACAGAGCGAGTCGGAAGGAGTTTCCTAGTCTGACTCCCGGCTCTAGCCAGCTCCACTCACAACATGCCCACCATGTGCATGTCCAGCCTATCTTTGAACACCCTCACCGTTGGGCCTCAACGAGCTCCCATGGAAGTCCATTCCATACCCTGGGGGTCCTAACTGTCAGGAAGTACTTCCTGGCATCCAAATTTAACCTTGGTATTTGGGGATTTTAATCTTACTCCCTAACCTACAAAGAAAGGACAGCATAAAGGTAAGCATTCCAAAATTGTTTTCAGAATTTTAGATCAATCACTTATAAATCTAGAGCTTGAAAGAAGTGCTGTACATGTAATATCCCCTGATATATCCCCCCTACCCCCCCCCGAGAGAGAGATATTGAGAGAGAGAGAGGGCTTTTCCTTGCACAAGCACCCCCAAAGGGTATAAATATAATGCAGCCTGCTACAAACCTCTCCAGATTCTAAAACCAAACCAAATCAAAATGTTCAAAGACAGCCAAAGACATTTTTCTCCCTGAGCTAGAAGAATTAATGGGGTCTCTCTTTCCCAAATCAAAGTGCCTAATACTCAAGACTGGCCAAGTTAGTTTGATGTTCAGGACAAAATACAATCCTATAAGTACCTCTGTCCAAGAATAACAATGTAACAACAACAACCAGAACAACAGTTTAACTATTTGTTGTCCTTACATAACATGGTGCCTAAAGTATGGCTGGCCCTGCAACTGCTTTGTGTCCTCACAGAATCACAGAATAATAGAGATGGAAGGGGCCACGAAGACCATCAGGCTGAATCTGCTGCTGTTGCAGGACAGCAAGTTACACCACCCCACTGTCCAGTTTCATCTTGAATGCTTCTAGTGTGAGAGAGTCCTCAACTGCCCTAGGTAATAGGTTCCATTGCTGCACTGCTCTGACAGTGAGGAAAGTTTCCTGCTATCTAGGCAGAATATGATTTCCTGTAACTTAAGACTATTATTCCATGTCCTGCACTCTGGAATAGTTGAGAAGTGATCGTGTCCTCTCTTTGTGACAACTTTACAGGTACTTGTAGAGTGCTATCATATCATCCCTCAGTTTTCTCTTCTCAAGGTTGAACATGCCTAGTTCACTCAATCTTTCCTTGTAGGGCTTAGCTTCCAGTCGCTGGGTCATCTTTGTTGCCCTCCTTTGAACCCTTTCCAGTTTTTCTGCATCTTTTAAAAACTTTGGTGCCCAGAATTGGACACAGTACTCTAGCTGAAGTCTGATTAGTGCTGAGTATAGGGAAGCTAGTACTGCATGTGATTTGGAAGTGATACTTCTATTAATGCAGCCTAAAACAGTGTTTGCCCTTTTTGCAGCTACTTTACATTGCTGACTCATTCAACATTCTTTTCTCAAACATCCAGAATAACATGTATGATGTAATGTCTACATGCTCTGTATTTTTCCAACCCTGCCATTCCCAAGTAACATGAAATAGGAGTACAGAACATACACGGGGTGAATTTCTAGAGAGGCAGCAATGGAAGTCTGCTGCAACATAACAGCAGAGTCTTGCAGTACCTGCAAGCTTGTTTTGGCATAGGTTTTCATGGGCACTGTCTCCTTGCTCTGATGAACCAGATAGTGTTCCCAAAAGCCGATAGCAAAATCAATTTGCTTGTCTATAAGCTGCCACTAGCATTAGTCTCGTGGCACCTTAAAGTGGATCATCCTAGAGGGTATAAGGAATTGGGGGGAAATAAGTATGCGCTGGTGGGAAAAATATTTCATATAACATAGTTCTGTCTGAAATAATGCACCAAAAACAGTGATCTAGCAGGCCTGTTTGAATATATGAGTATGTATATCTTTGTCAAAGTGATTTCTGGCCTATGCAACCCTTATGTCATAATTTCCTGACCTGACAATCTAATTTAGTATTTAAAATTAATTTCAAGTAATTACTGATTGTTTTGCATGCATTTTGTTCTTTATTTTAATTTTACTAATAAAATAAAATGACAAATCAATTAATATCCAAGAGGGGAAAGGAAAATGGTCATTATGAATGGCTCCCCACTCAGCTCTTTGTTGCAAGAATTCTAAAATGAACACAGATTTTTGGCAAAGAGGGCCAATTTGAATTTCTAATGCATTTATTTTATTATGCCTTAGTCTTCTCTGACCTCTTTCATATGAGATTGTTTTTGATAATGCAGTAGGAGCTATTGCTTTATCTACTCTGGTGATCTCACAGTGACTTCTGTTATATAAATGTCTTGTGAAACATCCCAGTTTTCCAGCTCATCTGAGGTTTACAGCTTTGACCATAAGGTTCTCAAATGATATATGCACAACATGTGCCTGTGAGGAGAAAACTGATCATATTTTAGCATATTGCCCATAATGAAGACTGTAACTTATTTATCTATTTTGAAGGTAATGGCCTGAATACATCTCAGAAAATCAAGGACAACCTCCTGAGTTTTGTAGGGAGTTTTTGCGCTCTCTCACTCTGTGTGTGTGTGTGTGTGTGTGTGTGTGTGTGTGTGTGTGTGTGTGAGAGAGAGAGAGAGAGAGAGAGAGAGAGAGAGAGAGAGGGAGAGAGAGATGTTTATGTTGATAATAAAAATAACTAATGCTAAGCTTTTGAAACTGATGTCTGAGACACAGACAGCTGTAGGATTTTGAGAGGATAAAGAACTGAAATCTCTTGGCAGGTAGCTGCTACGAAATGACTAGCTGTGCCAGCTTCTGCAGTACAGCACATCTCTTTGGAAGCAACGATGACAGGATTGGACTCAAAACATCAGGAAAACCT
The DNA here is from genome assembly GCF_004798865.1 of Varanus komodoensis. Taxonomy (NCBI): domain Eukaryota; kingdom Metazoa; phylum Chordata; class Lepidosauria; order Squamata; family Varanidae; genus Varanus; species Varanus komodoensis. Next base: position 1,357,529 of record NW_025335587.1, on the reverse strand, counting down.
CTTGCCTCACTTCTGATAAGTGCAAAGTTAAAGGAAAGCAATTTAAGGGATTGGCTTTATATATCTTCATGCAGTTCTTGGCATTTTCAAAATTTAAAAATTTAAGTTGTTAGAAGAGCTGCTTGCAAGTGACACACTCCAGTGAATCCTGGATACTGAAGAATAAGATGGAAAATCATGCTTGTTGGAAGATAAAATCAGACTAGACTTTTAAAAAAACTATTAGTGTTTCTTTTAAGATAAAATTTGAATTTAGTACAAATCTGCTAAAATGAACACCTAAAATCTCTTAAAACAGAAGCATGAACATTCATCACACAGATAGAACTAAAATATACTTTTCTGTACAGAAAAAACAATTAGGGCAGCAAATACGCTACTGCTGGGGTTAATGACTGTAATCTGCAGAGGAAGACATGCCTTTTATCTTCCTACTAGAAATAGCAACTCATCCCAGGCACTGGGATCCAGGATATACCATGCTGTACATTATCTGAATGGAACCTGTGCAGTTGATCCTGCAGTATGCAGTGCATATTCTCTGGAATGTGTGAAGTTTTCAAATTCTTAAGACTTTCTTAGCTCTCTCTAGTGGAGCTACTATCAGGCTTTTTGTGATCGCTCTGGCTGTTTGTTGCCAGCAAATTCTGCTTATAGTTAATCCAAGGAGACCAAGCCAGCCCAGAGTATTCTGCAGATCGAACTTCAATCCAGATCATGTGTTCTGCTGTGATCAATAGGTTTTGTTTTCTTTTTTTGAAATTCAGACACCAGTTCCATCTATTCCTCCTCGGCAACATGGAGCCAGTTGCTCGGTCTTGGTATTCTGAGTCTTTTCCCACAGGCAAAGCAACACACACAGAGTTTTTCAGTAGCTAAATGATTTTCCCTGCCCATTGTTGCTGTTGCGTGCAATCAAGTCATATCCAATTTACACTGACCCTATGAACGGATGCCCTCCAACATGCCCGGTCCTTGACAGCCCTGCTTACCTCTTATAAACTCAAGGCTACAACTTCCTCTATGAATTCAATCCATATCATATTTGGTCTTTCTTTTCTTCTTCCATCTTTGACTTTCCCTAACATTGTTGTCTTCTCCAGTGAGTTGTGCCTTCTCCTAATGTGCTCCAAGAACGACAGCTTCAGTTTCATATTTTTTGCTTTTAGAGAAAGTTCTGGCTTGATTTGATCTAGGACCTATTGTTTCTTATTTCAGTCCAGGGTATTTGCAAAGTTCTCTTCTAGAACCATATATTGTTCCCACTTTCTCTTTGCCTTGGCCAAATAATATGCTCCCTTGTTTGTCTTTTAGTGTGCCTAATCTGAGTTTGAGTTTCCCTTTCTTTTCTTGGATCTTCTGAAAGGGGTCTTTTGTTTTTCATCTTTTGTTGTTTGCTTCTATTTCTTTGCATTGCCCATAGTGATCGATCTTTTTTTGTCTACATGATCATAGCTGAAAAGCTGCATTCTGGATTCTGATACTATTTCTGTTGCTGTTTGATTTTCCTTCTCCCCTGCTCTTAGCAGTTGTAGGTGTTACTTCTAGCATCTATCTAGCTTTTTATTTCTTTTTGCTATAGTGATTATCTTGCCTAATAGCGTCTCTGATTTCAGTCCACAGTTCTTGTGGTTCATGGTTAATTGAATTCAGTAGTACATATCTGTTCTTGATGTGGACCTTAAATTCCTCAAGAATGTTAATTGTTTTATTTTGGCACTATGCTTCTGTTAGTCATCGTTTTCAGGGTCACCTTGAGTTTTGATGTTAATAGTTCATGGTCATGCCCATAGTCTGTTCCTGGTCCTGTCCTCAATCCAATTATGTAGTCTATTTGATTTCTGTATGGGGATATCCATGTGTACAAACTTCTGATTAGTTGCCTAAAGTATGTATTTGCAATAAACAGATTGGCTTCACTGAATTCTATGAGTCTTTCTCCTACTTTGTTTCTGACCCATAAGCCAAATTCTCCCACAACATTTTGTTTTGGTATGCATAGAACGTTCCAATTCTTTTGCATCTATTTCTGGAGTGTAGACTTGGATCATGTTATATTGATAGGTTTCTGACAGTTGTGTTTGGTATGATTCAGGCTGACTTTGCATTATAGCATTACTGCCTGTCCTACATCTTGCCTTTGTATTAGAGCCATTCTGTTTCTTCTGAGTTTCTCATTTCCAGAGTAAAACATTTCGCCTCTGAGCATGTCAGCCACGAGACTTTCTTTCAGCTTTGATCCGGGTGCATCATTAGGGACAGCACTATTTGTACCTGTCCTTAGCTCTTTCCCAGTAGCAAGTTGAGCGCCTTCTGATCTGGGAATCTCATCTTCTGGCAGTACCTCTTGTTTCATTTTGGAATGTTTCATCACAGGGTTTACAAGGTAAAAATGATTCTGCAGTGGCTTACCACTGCCTTTTTCTGCTCAGCGCTAATCAAAGTTAACTTGAGCATCACTGCTATTGTCTGTGAAACATCCTTTGCCACTTTTGTCTTCAACTACTACATGGGGAGTTTCTCTGTCCCCATCACCATCCATTTACCTTGGCTGATGTGACTGGTATTCCTGAAGACAGCAGATGTATCTTACTCTGGTATCTCTTCGGTGACCCTGCCAAGAGACCAGCCTAGCAAGAGAGTCTGGTTTCCTCCGTGGCACTGATCTTGGCTTCTTTGACATTCTCAAACCCTTTCACTATGCTAAAGTGTATCTAGGAAAACCTTCTCCAATCATTAAAGCTGTTTTGATTTCAAATGATATGAAATTTGTCAGGATAGTGAAGCAGTATGTAAACTGTGAAGAGTTATTGATGGATGACTCCATAGTTCAACTGGAGAGACAATGGTAAAGTAAAATTCAGTTTTGAGAGTAGTCAGATGTAAAATAGAGCAGAAATTATTCTAACTCTACTGATAACTCCCTGATTTTAAATCTGCAGAATATGATGCTTTTATTTAAAACATTAGATAATTACAAAGGCAGGCAATCTCTGGAAATGATGCGAAACAAAGAAATAATCGGAAAGGATTATTTTGCAGTGGTATAAATTTATTACCCTTTCCTACCTTGAAATATGAATTCAATCTCTTATGCTTTGAAAGTGATTTAGTAGAGCCACATAATGTTCCACTTCCTAGAAAGACAATAAAGTTATGATAATTATAAATAGATTTCCCTGTTGGAAGGAAAACATTAATATTTGCCATGGTAAATACACATCTGGATGCTGATAGGTAAAAAGCAGATAAACAGCATTTCTGGGCAGATGATGAGCGTTACTGCATTGCATTTATATTTTGGCTTTTTTTCTTCTTTTGAAGTTGTGCTGAGAGTCTGTGACTGGCCCAAAGTTACTCAGTGAGCTTCATGGACAGGTGGGCACTAGAACCCCTGGCCCCCATCACTTCTTTTCTTGAGTGTAAGCAGTTTCTCTACTCAAAAATGGAAGTGGCTTTTTTTCAAGACAGATAAATAAATGTGTATGCAATTTGTACTTTCCCGTGACATTTAGTTTGACTCTGTCACTGCAACCTGGAATCACAGCATACACTTACACTGCAACCCAATATCTACTCAGAAGTTCTACTCAGGTCTTAATGAGTTCCATGAAACTTTGTCCCAGGTAAATAGGTACACGATTGTGCCTAACTGTATTTTCAGTCTCTAGCCAAGAATACAAGAATACATTTATGTGAAAATTCTCTATCATGGAACATTTTTCTTTCAGCTTGTCAAACTTGCTGACTGTGATATGCAGGCTCATGTCAATCTGAAGAGGGCAAGGATATTACTTGCCTGCTATTCCATCACATTTGCATGCTGGGGAAGCTGTTTCATGTCAGGGACAGTCAGTGGGACACAGTTTATAGCCTGTTCATGGTGGTATTAGAAAATCTTGTTTTCCTGGAACCATGGCTTCGAGGACCATGGAAATCAAACACTATAGCCTACAATAATTCTGTACAAGTTGCTTGGAAGAAAAATAATTTTGCAATTGAATATACAGTCTGAATTATATTTAGCTCTGAACTTCTGCTGTATAGCAAACTCTTTAGTTAGAATGAAAAAAACCTTGTCAAATGAATTATAATGTTAACTCTGCGTATTAAATATTCCAGAAGATGACATGGGAATGATAATTCCTTCCTTTTCTTGAGTAATATCTGTGTAAAGGAAGCTGTTCAGTTCCTTCTTAGCTCAGTGTTATAGCAAAGAATTAATAAAATCCACAGTGAAGTGACAGCTGGTTGACAAAACTACCTTTCCTCTCCAGCGGTTCATGTTTGGGCCTAAATACAGATTTATCCCTTTTTGTTTTATAGCTTTTATTGATTCTTTAAAAAAAACTCTGTGCCTAAGATTCATAATTGCCCTGGGATATCAACTCTGCTTGTAACAGCATTAGCTCTTAGTAACATTTTTCCTTGGGCCCTTCAATCAATGGTCTTCCAAAGACATCAATGTTCTGAATTGGAAGTGCAGAAAGGAACACACTTCCTGCAAATACTACTTAGAAAGCACAAGAAATGTTTGAAACTACATGTATGATCACTTGAGGAGCAGAGATTGTTCCATAACATTTTTAAAATCCAACATGTTAATATTCACTTATGTTTCATAGGCCAACTCAGTCACAGAATTTGAACTGAAGCTAACATACCCTCCAGGTACCCCAGTTTTACTGGGGCAGAGCCTAGTGTCTAATAGGTATGGAACTTTAATGCCACTGTCTACACAGTTTCACAATACTGCAAGGTATAGTGTGGCAGCCAGTGGTGCCCTTCCATTCAACGAAGGCATTATCATGCAGTGGAGGCTTCCATGAATGAAAGTGGGAGGGAAGCCATATTAGCGGATTCTCCCTTTTTCCTGCAGCATCCTGTTACCCCTATTAAATGATGCCTTCCGAAGAAGCTTTTGGGATGCCCTTTGAGCTACAGAAAGAAGGGAGAAGTAGCAACAGTATCTTCCCTCAACCATTCATGGAAGCTTTCACTGGATCCATTCCCATGCAGAAGGATGCCATTTATACAAATTATGATTTATTTATTGCTACTTATTTTATTTCTGTACCACCTAGTAGCTCTTGGACCATGCTCCCCAGTCCCTCAAAGTAAATGTACCTGACTAATCACCATACTTTAAACCAACCATTACTCTGTTTTGTTCTCCTTCATCTTCCTCACATACACAATCCTCTAGTATGATTACATTTTTCATTTGCCAGTGTAGTAGCTAAACTAGTGAGATTTCTGTCGTTTCCTTCACCTGCCCCTTTTTTACACCATGAAAGTCTGTGGGCTGGATACAAATAGCTGAGTCTCACTTCAGCAACAGCCATATCTAACTAAGATTCTCCAGGATTTTGTGCCTTCCATTTTGAGTAACTTTGTTATAGCCTTTCGTTTTTGCAGGTTCCTTGTATTCCAAACAAACTTCTTGTATGGGAACAAGTTGTCTAACTCAGAATGGATGATAGTATAAGCAAGGGCATTACTTTTGAAAAATCATAGTGTATACTTTAAATCAGCTACAGTGCCGTCTCCAAGATATCTCTGTGTAGTCATACCCCGTCACTTAGCGAATACCAGAAATACGAAGTAGAAAGCTGAAGTGTGCTAGTAGAATAACTCTGTTGCTCTTGGCCATTGCCAGGCTAGTACAGCATCTTTGTAGTTCCAAACTAAAAGATTCTTTCTGCTACAAATATTTGTGTTATAATAGCGTCACTGCAGGCTGAATGAAAGGGAAGTTTATTTTCTTCTTTTATATACTGTGACTCATAAAAAAGAACATCCATAATACTTTGCTCCTAATGGGTATTACTGCCTGGCAACTGTCCCCTTCAGAACTAATTACTGGAGAAGAGCTGAGCATGTTGCTAAGGAGGGTTGGGCTACTGAGGAATGAGAAGAATCGCCAAAGATGTTTTGGTTGTTGGTCTATTTCCACCATCCTAATTGAATTCTGGCTCCAGTCTGGGGAGTATCCAGGTGGGAATATACTCTAAGCAAATATGGATGATTAATTGAGGGGATGACTGTATTCATTAGTCTTTAGGATAAGACAGATGACAACTCTCACTATGTAAATAAATGCTATAGTACCACCTGATCATTTCACCCTCTAACTTATTTCTCACAGAGCCACAAAGCTCAAGTAGCCAGCAAGCTTTTTTTTAATTCAAGCTATTCATTCCATGCTCATCATTTCTTAGTCGTAGTTGTTTACAGGTTCTTTAGTGCAACCCTCCAGGTTTTTTTTTTTCCTCCTCCTCCTCTTTTTCAAGAACACTTTCCCAGTGGTTTTACAGTGGGGCCAATGCACTATTTGGGCTTAATTTATCAGTTGAAAGGTATAATAAATAACTAATGATGTGGGTGTGTGGTTTTTAGGAAAGTAACAACTGGCAAACATTAGTTTGTAATTCAGTGTATGAGTGTGCCCATGGAAAGAATAGTCATGTTCTCATAAGTGAGTGATTGACTGATTGGTTGATAGCATCTTGATCCTACTTCTCAGCCAAAAAATCTCCCAGACTGGCTTGCAAAGATGAAAAATAAAACAAGCCCCTGCTCAGAAGTTTATAATCTAAAAGACTTAACAAAGAAGAAGGGGAATTGTGAGGAAGGAGGAAAAAGATGAATTTGGGCACCATATTTTGGTTGTGAAGTTCAGCAGGTCATAAGTCTAGTTCTAAGCCCAGTAAGTGCTGCTGGTTCCACCTCCTCTGATGAGGAGGAGGCTGTTGGCAGAAGGAGGGGGACTCTCAGCTGGAAATATAGTCAGGCACGATAAAGAATGCCTGTCTCCTGCATATAGTGAAATGTCACCATGAGGTGAGAATTTTATGCAGCTCTTTTCTAAGCTGGGTAGCAGCTGGATGAAAAGTAACTCTACAAAATGTACATGAATGTATGATTTGAAGTGACCTCTCTCTGAGCAAAAGCCATGCAAGTTAATCTCTTAGATTATTTGCAATGGTTTGGCATGGAGGGATTAGATAATCAATGAACTGTGCCATTTCTGGTTCTTGGTGGACTGGGAGCAAAAGGATTCTTCCTATCTCCTCTGCAAAGGCATTCAGATCTAGGGTAACTCCTGTAATTTCAGGAAGGGTGACTGACAAATTTCCATTCAAGAATGAGATGTGTGAACAATCTCAAAGAGAAACTTCTGCGCAGGAGTGTCAATTTTAGGACTATACATTCCATTTTGGAAAATACTTGAAGGAGTCCTAATTGGTACACTATCTTCATTCTGGCACAACAATCTTTACTGCTGTATGTTTTGATTTTCAGGGATGACATTGCTTTTATAGCTGGATTCTCTTTTGAAATACGTTTTCAATTTATCTTGTATATGTGTGTATTTCTTCCATACAGAAAGTTACCCTGGAATTCTATATTGACATCCATGCTCACTCCACTATGATGAATGGCTTTATGTATGGGAACATTTTTGAAGATGAGGAAAGATTTCAGAGACAGGCTATTTTCCCCAAGCTACTCTGCCAGAATGCTGAAGACTTCTCCTTCGTAAGCAGCACTGCTTTTGTTGTATTTTGTTTCTCTTTTAAATGTTTCCCATATAATTAAATAGGGCCTAGGCATTCAGCTGTTTCACTCCTGGGCAGTTACAGTCTTCAGGCAGCCTGTGCTGAGGTTAAGTCATGTCAATATGCCAAATCAGAAGTGTACATGCTGCAACCTTCCATTGTAGGATGGGACTGGGCAATCTGCAACCTCTGGACTGAGTCTGGGCCTCAGGAAGTCCTCAGCTGGGCCACCGGCTTCCCTGACTTATGTCCAGTCACTGCCTGCCAACAAGGCCATTTTATTGCTTCCACGGGCACACAGCTTTGCAAAAGCCTCCTTTGACGCAGTGCCTAACTGCAGCACGGAAGGACATTTTGCAGTGAAGAGTAGCATTTTTGGAGGGAAGGGAAGGACCAACTGCTTTCTCCAGTGCTGTAGCCATCCTCAAAAAACTCCCCCTTCTCCACTGTAATCAGGGCCAGCGGAGGCTTTTTTCGACTCTACTTGCACCACGGGAGGGGGCATCTGTGGGTGAGGGAAGGGCTATGGTGTGGTGGATCTATCTTTGCTATGGCAGCAGCCTTCCCCAACTGGCTCAGCCAGCTGAAAGTCTGCACCGAGAGGCTGAAAGCTCAGTTGGTGGTGAGGAATGCTGGGAGTTGTAGTTCAAAATGACTGAACAGCACCAGGCTAAGGATGACTAATTTAATGCATTTCTTACCCTCCTTTGGATAGTGCCGCCTTCCTTAAGTGAAATACCATATAAAGCATAATATGAAATTCCAAATGAAATTAAAAATAAAGAAATTGAATATTCTAGAGAAGGGTTTAAGCTTTCTCAGTTGCAGTGTCCCCAAATGACTTCTTCAAATTCAGAGGCAGAGATAGAGGGGCAAAGGAAGGCAGATGGCCTTGTAGTTTCAAGGTTATAAAGTGAAGATTGGAAGAATCTATTCTGGGAATGCGATTCCCTGGGCTTATCGCTCTAGGCTGTGGACTGCTTTCTTGCAGGCAGGAGTTCAACTTCCTAATGAATATACCTAGCATTCACAAGGCACCCTCTACGAAGCACCCACCTCCCCAGCACTGAGCAATGGTGCCCCTCTTCCACACACATGACTTGTAGCCTTTGTGCTGCACATGCTGTAGAAGAAGTTGTTGGTTGTGCATTTGGAGTGTTCACAGACTTCATCTTGGCTTGGCTTGCTTCTCAGTGGCCCAGTTTTCACACCCATATGAAGTGACTGGGAGTACAATAGTGCGGATGATCTTAGCCTTGGCTTCCAGTGAAATGTCCTTACAGTTGACAATCTTCTCTAGTTCCTTCATTGCTGCCCTTCCAAGTCTCAGTCTTCTAATTTCTTGACTACTGTTTCCCTTTGAATTAAGGACTGAGCGGAGGTATGCAAAATCTTCCACAAATTCAGTTTCTTCATTGTTGGCAGTAAAGTTGAGTGATCCTTCTGTAGCCAGTTTTGTTTTCTTAATATTCCATTGCAGTCCTGCTTTTGTGAAACCGACAAGGATTTTTACAGTGGGAATGCATGGCAGATGGGTGGATTTGCATATAGAACACCAATACATATAGATTAAAGACAAAGCAGAGAAAGATTCAATTTATTCAGATTTAAACACCTAAAAATAACATATAAAAACATGATCCCAATTGTATGAGACACTGAACCTGGAAAAATGCATCTATGCCTTGGATGTGCACAAAAAAATACAAACATTTTGATATGGGGGTGGGGGGAATGCTACAGTCTGCCCCACTTAAAAGAAAGAAACACTATGAAATCCCATTGGGATTAAATGGAAACCTCAGCTGCATGGGAAGCACATATCCCCAAACCAGCTCCTGCATATGATAGAGAGAAAAATTGCAATTGCATGCAGTATATGAATAAAAAGTAGTTTAACAGAAACTGCATACCTGAAATGGCATTCCTGTTTGTAATCTTGATCTACTGATGTCAGAATTAAAGGACACAAACCAGGAAGATAGTGACTGGTGTCAGTCTGCTTCTTTATCTGCTGCAAAGATAGTTGTGGAATGGGGAAAAACAGCATGTCCTACCTTGAAAGGCTAACTATAGGAAGGAGGCAAGATCAAAGTGTAGATGGGTATAGGTCAAGATGACTAGTGACTGAAGAGCATGCTAAGATAAAAACATATATACAGAACTGGGCATGTTCAGCCTTGAGAAGAGAAGACTGAGGGGGGACATGATCTCCCTCTCTAAGTACCTCAAAGGCTGTCATAAAGAGCAAGGTCAAGAGCTCTTCCTGCTTATGCCAGAGTGTAGGACAAAGAATAATCAAGTCAAGTTGCAACAACCCAGATTCAGGCTGGACATCAGGAAAAGCTTCCTCACAGTCAGAGCACAGTCAGTGGAACTAGCTGCCTAGCTTGGTGGAGGGCTCTCCCACACTAGAGACATTCAGAAAGAGACTGAACAGCCATCTGAGTGGGATGGTGTAATGTGGTGTCCTGAAACAGCAGGGGGTTCGACTCAGTGGCCTTCATGGCCCCTTCCAACTCTACTCTTCTATGATTCTATGGTATATCTGGGGAGCTGGTCTCCCTCTGAAGGCAGGCTTCAATAAAGAGCTTTTCTGTTGGACCTTGCTGGTAGTTGTTCATCTCTCAGTCAGAAAGTGAACCTTACAACATGGGCGCAAAACTTTGGATATAATATTGAATTAGAGAAATGGCAAAAGCTGTGGGAAAGAAATATTAAAGTAACATTAGCAACTTCATACAAAGAAAACCTATGTTTTATAGATGGTATTTGTCGCCAAATAGGTTAGCCTATTAAATCGGGTACTTTTTATCATATGTGGTGGACCTGTGATAAGGCAAAAAAGTATTGGATTAAAATACACAAATGGCTTGAGGAAATGTTACAAAACAATGTTACCTGAAGTTTTCCTATTAGGCATTATACCTGATGATGATAGTAAACAAGCAATGTATTTGACTCTACATGTAATTACTGCGGCTAGGATTGCATTTGCCCAACACTGGAAGAGTGAAGAGCCACCTACCGACGAACTGATCCTAAAAAAGATCTTGGACTGTGCAGAAATGGACAGATTGACTTTGTCGCTGAAGGAGAAAGAAGTTACAGACTTCTATCAAAGTTGGGATTCTTTTTATCATTGGCTAGAGAAATGGGACTATGCATAGATTTAAATATGTTTATAGTTTAACATAAAAAGAAAAAATGTGGGCGGCTGACCCAGTAGGTCTGATGTTTTTGATGATTGATGTTGTTTTTAGTCTCTTTCGTGTTAGGTTTATTTATAATAAAACTTATTCAAAAAACAAGAAAGAAAGAAAGTGAACCTCACCAGTGGACCTAAAATCCAGTACATGCATTTGTGTGTGTGCACACACACATGCAAGAATTTCATGTTATCTTGTATTTCTTTGCGATCACATTGGACAGATGCATCTCCCCCACCTTTCTTTGCTGTTCTTTGTTCCTCGCTACTTTATTTTTCCAGCAGTGTGAGACCAGCCACCATATGCCGCCAATGGAAGTTCCAGCTGTTGATTTGTTTTTAATATTGCATTATTTTAGTCACAGAAATGTTGTAAACAGCTTTGTTTGGGGATTGTGCAGGTCTGGGAAAGGAAAGAGGGCTGAAAGGCCTCTCTGCCTCTCATTTCACAGAAAGTATCACAAGCAGCCGAGTCTTCATGCTAGAAGAAAAGCAATCAAAAAAATAAGTCTGTGCCTAGGGAGATCCCCCTCTCCTCATCAGAAAGTAATGCAGAAGATGTTTGCCTCTCGTAGTTTTACTCAATCAAGCAATTACTTGGTGATACAGAGCTGATGAGAAAACAAGTGTGGGCTTTGTTGTATCTCCAGAAAGCTTAGGGGATCAAACGTGCCAATTAAACGGAAGCCTGGGTTTCACAGTTTTCTCACAAATGACTTAAAGTCCTGGTGCGGAAATATATTTACTGCAATGGTAGGATTGCCACATGCCTCAACTGGCTGGGTTTTACTTAGATTCTGGATTTGTCCTCTGGTACCAGTTTGAACCATTAGCTTGACCAAATTCCCAGCTGCCATTTCTCTAACTCAGCCTTCCCCAACTTGATGTTGCCCAGCTTCTTTAAACACCAGCTCCCAAACAGCAGAGTCAGTGGTCAGAAATCCTGGAAGCTGAATGTCAAAGATTGGGAAAGCTCTAACTTTTCTATAAATGAAGAAAGGAGGCAATCAGTAGAGATCACATTCAGCTCAAATACAGAGAAGCAAGCCTTTTCCTACCATCTATTCAATGAGGAAGGTCAGTAGTAGCTGTGACTAACATGGAAGCAATGATATCCATAGAGAAAGGAAAATGACAACCAGAACTCAGCATTTGGTTCTCTGCAGATAGAATTTCTTGGTCATTATTGATGGCATTTTCCCCTATTCCCTCCATTGCATTAGGTAGAGCTGATCATAGAAAACAATAAAGAAATATAGCTATGACGTGTCTACCCAGAAATGTGGAAATGGTATTTTAGGCTGCATTAACAGAAGTATCACATCCAAATCCCATAGTGTACTATTTTTCTTTCAGTCAGCACTGGCTAGGCCTCATCTGCAGTACTGGGTCCATTTCTAGGTACCACAGTTTAAGAAGGATGTGGACAAACTGGAAGGAATTCAGAGGAGGCAACAAGGATCATTCAGGGCCTGGAAACAAAGCTCTAAAAGGAGAGATTGTGAGCATGTTAACTTTGAGAAGAAAAGACTGAGGAGAGATAGGATAGCATTTTGCAACTCCTTGAAAGGTTGTCACAAAGAGGAAGGACAGGATCTCTTCTCAATTATCCCAGTGTGGAACATGGAATAATGGGCTTAAGTTGCAGGAAGCCACATTCTGGCTAGATAGTAGGACGAATTTCCCAACTGTTGGAGCAGTATGACAATGGTACCAATGGAACCAATTACTTAGGGAGGCTGTGGGGTCTCCCACACTAGAGGCATTCAAAATGTTGCTGGACAGGCATCTGAGAGTGATGGTTTAACTGGGAGTCCTGCACTGAGCAAGAAGTTGTTCCCAATGGCCTGGTTCCTTCCAATTCTACTATTCTATGACTCTATGAAACCACAGAAAGGTGCCAAGGAAGGAGTTTGTCTTTCTAAACTAGTGATGCTAACCATGTGATTGCAATTTTAGCATATAAATGCCAGCCATAGGTATTTAGAATCATGCATCAAAGCATTTCTGTATCATTCTCCACATGAGTCGAACACGTGGACTGGCACACTGAAAACATTTCTTGCCTGGGTTTCCATTTGGCCTAGGGAATGTTGGTCCTTGAACACAAATCTGACCCACATTTCTTATGTGAAGCTGCTATGTGTGTAGCACAGTGGATAAAAATACATTGAAAGAAAAGATGCATCTACTTGACATCTACATTTGTTTGTTTAGGGGAGGCCTCTCAGGAAGAGAGAACATAGATGCCAACAAGCACTTTGTCCTTCCTGCTCCTTATTGGCAGGGTCACATCCGGGAGCAACTGGCAGCCTTCAGTATATTCCAGCAACCAGCATATCATAGATTATTCCGGGAACAGCCGGCTCACTGCTTCTCAAGTCAGCAGTTCTAAGGCATCACCTTGTACAGGGAGCAATTTATTTGGATCAAGAGCTAAACACCTGCTATTGTTGGACATTGTAGATTGCCTTGAAATGATCCTACTTGCACCCTTTTTGTGTCATCTCTGTGATTAATTGCCAGGTCACATCTCTTGAGTTTGGATGTGTGTCTTTTCTTTGACCTTTACAAAACATTATTTGTTTAACCTGGTGGATACTGGATGTGCTTTATTACAAATCTTCCTTATCTGTCTGGTATCACTGGTAGATCTCCTCCTTTCTATGGGTGACTTTTGCAAGTGCGATCCAGATGGCATAGGCTAATCTTTCGCCATTCCCTGGTATTTAATAGGGTGGCCCCTCCCTGCCAGCACATAGTGCTGCCTTGCTGTTCATAAACCTCAGTGCATCAAGGTCTGTATAAGCTTGTGGGTATCTGCTGTAAATTTATCAGCTCTTTCTAAATAAACAAGCCCTAGCGTTTTGAGCTCTAGTGGAAAGAGCAGCAGGGAATACAGCTGGCTGGGATACCAGGATTTCTTTGTAAAGATATGTGCAGTTATGACACTCTCGGTATATGCTTTTGTGGGTGTGAGGAAAAAAGCAGGAACAATTAGAAAGCTGTGTGTATAAATACACAGCAGGCACTGAATGCTCCAGAAGGACAGAAAGCTATGCTGTTAACGTTATCTCGCCAATGTCTGAGAAGTGTGAGAATGGGTTACTGTTGTAGCTAATTATTTTTCTGAAGCTTCAGGAGGTCTCCTTTATGTTGCATGCTATGGCAGCCATTTGTAAGGATTAGAATACTTCCCTAGAACGGCTTCAAGTGAAAACTGGCGGCTCCGTGAAGTGTTGTCCGTAATTGACTAGCTTCATGTCTTCACACAGCATCAAGACAATGTTCCATTATATTATCCATTGACAGTATCATTGAAAAGATTACTCCCCTTAAAGTATCTGTCAAACTTGATTGATTTACAAGGGACAAAAGCAGCGAGAGGACTTGAAATGCTGGTTCTTCTTTCTCTCCTTCTCCTTCTCCTTCTCCTTCTCCTTCTCCTCCTGCTCCTGCTCCTGCTCCTGCTCCTGCTCCTTCTCCTTCTCTTGGCATCACCATTTAGCATACCGAATAGATCCCCTATGATGTCATTAATGGAATATGAGCTTTTGACATAATAATGAAGAAACTTTTTGAATGCAGGCTTCTTATGCAGAGTCCCACACTAATAACATGTTTGCAGCAAAATGGGAATCACTGGCAAAGCAGGGACTTGTCTGGATTTTGTATATGGGCAGTGAGTCTGGATTCAAAGGGACTTCTTTTAGCGTTCTGCGTGTTTGGAGCTCGGTGCATGAGCAGGCAAATTCTGGCCTTCTGCTTCAAAAACAGCATGTTGAAGATGGTCGTTTGAATGGATTGTTTCATTAGCATTACTATGTCATGGAAAATTAGCATTGCTACATTGTGGAGGTCTTTTCATTCACAAGAAACTTATTCCCATACTCTAAAATTCTGGTTGTGCAAAGGTTTTACACCTACAATATCTGACTGCATTTGCCCCCCTTTTCAGCTACTACTGGCCTGCTATAATTCATGTGAATACAGAAGCATGTTTTGTAACCTCTGTATTCACACCAATTACTCCCAAAAATTAATGTTTTGTTTGTGGATGCTCTGGGTCAGAAGTTGCTTCCTCTACAACCACTGAATCCTTAGAGATATTTTGGAGCAATATGTAAATATCAGAAGTATTCTCTTGTTAATCCCATCTGCCAAATTGGCTTTTTTCCTTGACAGATACTGAATCTGACAAATTCAAGATCCCACCTAAAACTGATTTCCACACTGTTCATCAAATTGTCATGAATTTTCACCAATGGTAGAGTGGGGTTGTCTCAGTGTAATTGTGAAAACAAACACATATTAAAAAAATAGAATAAATCAAGTCTGTAGTTATAGGAAAAGAAGTTATAGATACAGACACGATCGAGTAACCAGAGATCGAGGAATAAAACATAGAAACAGAAACAAAGCGAGTCAGAAGGGGTTTCTGGACCATCTAGTCTGACCCCCAGCTCCAGCCAGCTCTGCTCACGACATGCCCACCATGTGCATGTCCAGTCTATCTTTGAACACCCTCACCGATGGGGCCTCAACGACCTCTCTTGGAAGCCCATTCCACACCCTCGGGGTCCTGACTGTCAGGAAGTGCTTCCTGGCATCTAAATGGAACCTTGGCTCCCTGAGCTTGGCTCTGTTGGAGCGCGTCCTGCCTTCCTCTGCAGGGGAGAACAGGTCTCTACCCACCTCCAAGTGACATCCCCTCACATACCTGTATGTCGCCAACATATCCCCTCTGAGTCTCCTCTTCTCCAGGCTGAAGAGACCAGTTTCCTCCGTCTCGCCTCATATGGCATCCCCTGCAAACCGGCCACCAACCTTGTGGCCCTACGCTGCACTGACTCTAACCTGGCTATATTCTTCCTGTAATGAGGGGCCCAAAACTGAGCACAATACTCCAGTTGTGGGCGCACCAGAGTTGTATAGAGTGGCAGTGATACCTCTCTCGATCTAGAAGCCACACTTCTGGCTATGCAGCCAAGGGTGGCATTCACCCACTTGACCACTGCATCACACTGCTGACTCATGTTTTGCCTGCAGTCAACCAGCACCCTGAGGTCCCTTTCACAAGCGCTGCTCTCCAGGCACTTGTCCCCTAATCTGTACTTATGACACCTATTCCTATGTCCCAAGTGCAAGACCTTGCACTTATCCACATTGAATGCCATCCTGTTGTCTCCTGCCCACTTTCATAGTCTGTCCAGATGCTTTTGGATCTGGAGTACCTGCTGCTCAGTTGTGGCCACTGCCCCAGTTTTAGTATCATCAGCAGACTTCACCCCTTCTTCCATGTCATTTATGAAAAGATTGAACAGGATCGGCCCCAGGACAGAGCCCTGGGGGAACCCCACTTGTCACTGGCCGCCATTCCGATGATTCTCCACTAATGGTTACCCTCAGCTTTCAGTCAGTCAACCATGCCCTAATCCATTGGACAGTGCTTTGGTGTATCCCAAAACTCCTCAGTTTCTCAACCAGGATATCATGAGGCACTTTGTCAAAGGCCTTGCTGAAATCCAGGTAAACCACATCCACTGCATCCCCTCCATCTCGCCATCTCAAGACATTGTCATAGAATTCTACAAGGTTTGTCTGGCAGGACCTGTTTTTGCGGAAGCCATGTTGTGTGGCTGCCAACCTCCCTTCCTTATCTAGCATCACTAGATCTCTCCCTATTATGAGCCTTTCCATTGTTTTTCCTACAATGAACGTAAGCCTAACCCTACACTAAAAATGTAGTGACAGATAATATGAGTGCCATTTTGGACCTAGACTTACTCATTCTATGGCCAAGAATTAGGTTCCCATTCATCCTGTCTGAAGATGACCTTTGCAACCCAATGTCCTTTCATAGGTCCTTTCATAGATACTGTCATAGTATCACCCCAGAAATGTTTCATTTTCCATGGGAAAAAAGTCTGTGTTGAAAAGGCTCATTCATCAGTTTTTTGAGTATTCACTGATGGACTGGCATAATTTCTAATGTGAAGATAAATGTGGACTTGGTGTGTACTGCTTTGCAACCCATCAGTTCTTTTAGTTAGTAGATTTGTCTTCAAAACAGCTAAACATTTCAAGAACCTGTTCACTTGGGGATGGCTGATTATGCTATTTGTGATGGGAGCAGAGGAACCTATTTATTCCGCTTCCAGTAAAAAGAAACCAACAAAAACAGATGGGAAATAGCTTCATTTTCTCTCCTTGTTGATGCCAGGTCTGGCTGTAAACAATATAAAGTCCCCTTATAAAGTCTGCTTTCTTTACTCTGAGGTGTTAAACATCAGGCCTAGGGGTCAACTGTGGCCTGCTAGGGGGCCAAGCCTGGGTGTCTGAGTCCCCCAGATAATGATGAACCCTTTCCCTGGCTCCAGTAACCATGATTTGGTGGCTTCTTAGGATTTTACAGCAGTTTTCCCATAGTGAATGCTTGAAAAGCTTCTTCTGAGGCTCAGTTACTGGAAATCAGAGTCTTAGACTAAACTATTCTGCTGTTTTTGGCCCTTCCTCCTTTTTTGTCCTCAGCCCCAGCCTCTACTGGAACATATTTCCAGCTTCTACAAAATGGAATTCAGCCCACAGGCTAAAAAAGGTTCAACTAGGCCCAAGACTCCTCCAATTTTCTAGGCAAAGTAGTAATATCTAAGCAACTGGATCTTGGGCACTTAGGCATTTCTGCCATGGAGAGCAATACATATTAGTAATCCACTTAAACATCTTAAAATCTGGAAGTAATCTACCACAGACAGAGCTGGCTCCAGTAGGGGTACAGCCAAAGGAAAGCATTTCCCTTGGAGAGAAGGCACCAGTGTGCATATTCAGAATCTTTCAGCCATCATTAATTACATAACCACCCCCAGTCTTTCAAGAATACAGTGTCCAGAGCAGGAGGGCAAGCATCCAAGCAGTGTAGAATAGAGCCACTCTCTTGGTCAGTGGCTACTAATAAAGGGCATGTGCCAGCCCCACCAGATGATCCTTTCTCAGCTTCATTTTGCTCGGACGAGCCATCTTATAACTTTTCAGATTCACACAGGCTTCGTGACTTTTGGAGTGACCTTCTCTAACAACTTCTCTGTGCCTTGCACACCACATCCTTCACTATTCAGCATGGGAGCCATCTATTATACAGCTGGGCAAATTCTTTCCTTTTTAATATTTATTTATTTCAAACTTTTCTATGCCATCACCACATGCCTCGGCATCTCGGGACGGCTCACAGCAGGTACAATTAAAAACAAGTAAACAATTACAAATTCCATAAAATTGTATAAAAACAAAACCAAAAAACCAAAAAGTCTGTTAATGATAAAATACTATTTTTTTTAAATAGCAATTAAATAAAAAGGTTTTAACTTGGCGCCGAAAAGAATATAAACTCAGCACCAGGCGCACCTCTCCAAGGAGTGCATTCCATAATCTGGGTACCAACGCCGAGAAGGCCCTGCTCTGAGTAGTTGTTCTTTTTATCTCCTTTAAAGAGGGAGTCTCCTTTATATAGCTAGTCTCAGTGTTCTTCTTAACTCTTTATAGCTCTGGACACTAAAACACCTGTAGGTTGAAACTCTAGCACATTCTAGTTCAAATACGTATAGAATGTTCAGTCAAAAAACCTTGGCAACTCCTTGTAGGACTACAAAAGACCCTTCATGTGCCACCAACAGTCAGTATAGACTCCAGCAAGCTACATGGACCACCAGTTGATATTTACTGATTGATTGGAAGGAACCTTCTTCTGTTGCCTCCCACATTTCAGAGGAACAGAGCTTCTGTGGCTTCAAACTAGCTACCAAATTTTCCAGAGTTAAGAACTTTAAAAATTCATTGATTTCAATGGGAGAAAGTTAAGCAGGGTCCTGTCCCATGGAAAAAACTGTGCATAAGATTTTGTCATTCGTTAGATAATGGTTTCTTCACTCAGCCTCTTTCACCATTGTTTAGCTTATGCATGATAGGTAGGTATTTGCTGAAGTTACGTCTCCTCCTTGCCGGCTCTAAAGGGCTAAAAGTAATATATAACAACATCCAACCTCAGTACATGTCCAGAATGCCTTGCACATTTGAAAAACAGACAAAATCATATCTCCCTATAATTTCTCCAGTTATAATTAAATTTCCTAGACTTTTAGGCCAATGATACATATTATTACTAATTAGTTCTGGTAAAAAAAAATAAAATAATCATTGCAATCTGGGAAACAGAAAATAGCAAAATAAGTAATGTATCATTTTTAAAACACAAAGTCAAATATGAGAGAAAAGTCCTGGTCAATTATTCACTTAGTTATAAATCCTGGTCATATTTACTGCTTTTATTGGAGCTTACATTTCAGAAACATAATTTGGTTATCTCACACAGTAAATTCTAATCCAAGAAAGTCCATGCCATAATATATTTGCTAGTGATGCATAGAAACTGGATAGCTGATATTAGATTATGGACTTTTGCATTTTGTTAAATTGTTCTGCCTAAAAGCAGCTAATTTTCTTCATATCCATAAACCTGACCTGCTGCTACATTTTGCTTACATAGAAGATAAACAGATTTCTTCTGGAAACGTCTTACAGTGATAATGCAATAGAAATGTCCCTTGTCTCCTTTAGGTTGGCAACATTTCCAGTAAGACAGATGGCGCTACATTTAATTTTTTCCTCGTTTGCAATACATTTCTATTCACAGATGAGCTATAGGGGTTTTGGATCCAGCAGCAATGGTTTTAGTGGCACAAGCAATAGGATATACACTGTGTGTGTCTAACTGGGCTAAGTCCAGTTGTAGTGGAACAGCCCTCTTGGCTAAACTAAACCAATTTGTCCCATGATGCTAAACCAATCTAGTCTTGTTACCCACAGGGCTGTCTTCAAATTCCTGTGTAGCCCCCAAAAACAACGCAAAGGAAGAACTATCCACATCACTGGATTTCCCTGCCTCCTTGTCATTTTGTGTGCACATACATTGTTGAAAAGGCCTAAAGGGGGAATCCCTCATGTTTAGGGTTGGAACCAATTTTCTAAGCAATTTCTGTCCTGAAAGAACATAGCAGAAAAGTTACACTTCTAAAAATCATCAGATGGCATGTTGGGAGCGTTACATGGTGAAAGATTTCAGAGTTGTAACATGTCTTGGCAGTTTTACCGGTACAAAAGGTATGGCTAAAGCTCTTTCATGGCCAGAACTTGCATGGGCTGGCTAAACAAGCTTGAAATTCTTCTTGTTGTTTGTTGTAGCATTTTTCTAGCTTAATAAATGTAAGCGAGCCTTACTTGAAAGGTATTTAACACGGAAAGCATGGTGGCAGCCTTTCACTGCATCTCTATTAATCCCAATGAGAATCCTACTGAGATATTGTGCCACTCTTTGATTCCCACCTGTCGGAGTAAAATAGCATGCTGAGTACCACCAAGGTTGTCATTTTGCATCCACGGGACCAGCCCCATCCCGGAAGATCTGCAACTGCTGAATCTTGCTCTGTTCTCTCATTCCAGATGCTTCTGATTCTCAGTCACATGGAGATGTTTCCACACTAACTTTTAATATATGCCTGTATAGAAGGTGTCAGAAAAGGCGGAGAGGTCTTGCAATGGGATATGTGGTCCTTCTCATCTTTGAATTTCATGAATCCACACTGCAAATTTATAGACACCGTTCCCATTGATTTTACTGGCTGCATCAGACCCAGGAAATTAGAGGCTCTTAAGGCACAGTTCTATGCATGTTTAGACAGGTAACAAAATCTATAACTCCCAGCATGCTGAGAGTTGTAAAACTTGTTTATTGTCTAAATATGCATAGGATTGCATAGTTCCAAAATTCAGGATGCTCTGATTTTTACTGTGCCTCCTTTAGAAGTTTCTGGTTATAGATTTTGGGAAAAC
Organism: Varanus komodoensis; assembly: GCF_004798865.1. NCBI lineage: Eukaryota > Metazoa > Chordata > Lepidosauria > Squamata > Varanidae > Varanus > Varanus komodoensis. The sequence continues at coordinate 1,336,877 of NW_025335587.1, read as the reverse complement.
ATCAAACTCTTGTTTGCTTTGCCTTAGCACACCTGTGTATTTTTTAAATTCAATTGGTTTCCATGATTGCTGTGCAGAATTTAAGACGCTCTCATGCATCAGACGATATTGTAAGACTGCATGTGGTGAGTTTTACCTGTGATCCAACAAGCAATTAGAGATGGGTGCCCACAGGTTTCTTGGAATTTATTCATACCTTGAATATGTTTTTGAAAAAAAAGAGAGTGGGGGAAAAAAAATTCTCTCTCTGAAAATCGGCTCTCCCATGTCTGCCCCGTATACATTTCAAGTCCATCTACTTAAAATGCAAGACAAAAGGAAATAAATTAAGATTTTTAATCTGTGTTATTGAAATGCCTATTATTTTCTTAGGTTTTACATAGTGTTAGCCAGTATTGATAATGAATAGATAGGCTATCAAAGGTTAAATATCAAAGCTTCTATTTTCCATTTTATCTATGGAATTATAAATGCAGGGAGCTGTAGGTAGGAATTACTTACATTGGCTTAAGGACAGTTGTCATGGAAAAGAGAGACCAAGTCTCAGATTGTGAGTAAATAAAATGTTATTCTTCAAAGTATTCTTGGGCTACTTTGAAAAATGTAAGTTTATTTCCTACATCCTGAGACTTGTCTTTTCTTTTCCATTGGGTTATTCTGAATTTTCTCCAGTTGTGTCTGATTTATTATCATTTTTATGCTATTTCTATACTGCCTAGTAGTTGGGTGGTTTAGAGAAGCTCAGAAAATATAATAAAAATGATCACTTCTACTCATAATGTCTACCAGTGTTTACACTAATTAGAGATAAGAATGTCACATCTATCCAGGAAATTGAGAATTGCATATAAAATTGCAATTTTGCTTTGAAAGTGAAACAAAATTTCACTTTTGCAAAGAACCCATGGAATTAAATGGACACCCAAGGCAATTAGGGAGCTGTCACAATTTCTCCACATCTCCATCTCACCACCCTGTGGTAGCTTGACGTCTCCCCTAGATGGGAGAAGACCATGCCAGGGAGAAGGCTTCAAACAGGAGGGGACATGGAGGACCCAGACCAAGAGCCTGTCATTATGTATGAGATAATGACCTTCAGGTCAGAACCTCTGACTGGGGATCCCTAGAGACTGTACCTCCCGAACCCCTGAAATTACCAACAAACTGATGACCTCCCCCTGGACCCATCCATCCTAGTGCTGGATCACCAGGAAATCACTTAGATACAGATAAGACAGACTGCTAAGTTCCAGGCCAGGAAACTGGCTCTTTAAACTTCCAACTCTCCAGGAAAGACATGAAGAGGATAGTCTGGACCAAGAAGAAGCATAAGAGGCCACATCTGGACTTTAGAAGTTGCTGAAGCAGCTGCCATACTTGGAACGCTCCAAGGTCATGCCACTCCAGTCCACCTGGATCACTGTGCTGCACTCAAGCAACCCTGGGGAGTCCTGCTCCTGGTCAGACCAGGCCATTATTACCCTTTAATATTTTATAGCAAGAATAGCTATGAAAGACCTGGCGGAGGTTGCAGTTGCTTTACTGAAATATGCACTTGGTGTGTTTGCCTAGTGGTGCCTTGAGCTTAATAATTAGGATTATGGACTCTTTCCAAAAAAAAAGCAAATGAAGAGTAGCCCTCCAATTGTGTTGCCAATGAGTTATTTTGGCTGGCACTACTTTCCCCAAAGTGAAGCTTAAGTTCTGTATCTGTGACCGAGGCAAGAGGTGCTTGGCTTCAGAGTGGATGAATGTTGGAACATGAGAAAAATGCAGCTCTAGTCCATGCCAGTGTCCTACTTATTCCCAATGGGGACTGGAAGTTACTGGCAATGATAGCATCAAAGGCTACCAACTGGCTCAGCACATCTTAGCATCAGTGGGCGAAGTGGTTCATAGCATCATGGTTAGAATAATAGAGTTGAAAATGACCAGAGGACCATCAGGTCTGACTCCCTGCTTGGTACAGAATTCTAACTCAATGCTGGACTCCAAGTGGTTGTAGCTTCTATTAATCTTTTATATAAATGGCTGTGATCCTTTCATTCAACATGTACATTGTCAGGATGGAGGGGTACAGGAGCTACTGAGGACAGCATAGATGATGGCTGCAGCCATCACCTGCAAAGTGAAACCCTGGTTTCACTCATTTGTTAGCACTGCAAAGAGACGTGCTGACGCTTTAAAATAATTGTTTTTTTGAAATACATAGCTGGTTGATCCTGAAGCGTAAGGTTTCACACAACATTCATCCCACCATGGCAGATGCTAATGCCAAGCCTAGATCTAACCAGGTGTAGTTTTTCCAGCAGTGAACCTCTGAGCCAGATTTTTTAAGGCAAGCTATAAGATCTACCTCTACAGTGTTACAAAATTAAATATTGCATTGCATTTCTATCCCAAGATTTGTCCTCTTGTGAGGATTTCAGGGCAGCTTACAGAGTTCTCCTCCACTTCACAACAGCAACCCTGTAAGGTAGGTCAGGCTGAGAGTCCATGACTGGCCCAATAAGCTCCATGGTTAAGCAGGGACTGAAATTGGATCTCCTAGTTTCCTAGCCCAACAGTTTAACCTCTATACCACACTGGCTGTCATGTAATATCAGCCATTGTAAACTCAGATACAATAGAGGTGTTCTTTCCCATAATTCTTCTCTCTGCTCATTCTATATTCTGTCCTGTCTTTTGTTATTTTCTGAACCCTGTCCTGACTTACTGAACACCCTTGTCTGGTTTCACTCATTTGTTCTCCTCAGATGCAACAACTCTGCTGCTGAAAAGGTGGCCTATTCATAGATCAGAAGGTGTTAGAAAGGATGCTTTGGAGAACTCCTTAGGACACAGTGACAGGAATATATCCTAAAACTTCAGGGAAATAGCTAAAAAAGTTGTTTGCCAACAGGAAACAGAATTCCATCTGCTCTCATGTCCCTGCAAAACATACCCTTTTAAAATGACATGAGATGCTAATAAAACAGCGAACATTTTTGAACTACGTTCTCCTAATCTACTTTCTTGATCAAAGGCAGCCATGAAGGTTAAGGAATCTCTACTCACACAGGTCCTAGTTGGAAGTGCAAAGGTTTGCTTGTACGTTTTGGTATCACGTCTATGTCCTTATTTTCTCAGGTTGTGCTTCCTGGCAGTGATGGTATTGCATGAAGGGAATGAGCATATGTTCTAGTCTGAAAAGACAGCTGGTTCAGGGGGTTGTGATGGGCCTGGGAAGTCTTTTATTGCTTCGTCAGTAGCTCACCTGCAGTCTAGGCAGAGTTCACTCCACCTCCTTGCTGTTACACTCTCACAGTATGGTGCAAATGCATTCCCTATTTTGGGACTGAAAACTGCATTGCCCAAGGTTGGATGCAGAAAAGAAGTGTTTGGTGTGTTGTACATGTTCACTGACCAGAAAACCACAATGACACAATTTGGAAAATGCAGAGAGTCTGTTGAATTCCACTCATAAGAAGCACCCCACACGTAGAGTAGGAAAAGAAGGGAAGGGGCATGCTAGCTAGATAGGAACAAATGTAAATATATATACCAGAAATATGATTATGTATCACACATCTTAAGCCTATCCTGAGCAGAAATATGCCTTCAGAGCCTCTTCTCTGCATAGCAGTAATATTTAACTTTGAGTTTCAACATGATGCTTTGAATGCTAAAAAAGCTGACATGCTTCATCTTGGTAATCCTGTCGTGACCCAGGAGTCCAGCACTGACTTGGACTCTGAAGCCAGGGCAAGCAGAAGGTACTCCAGGCTTAAGCACCACTGCAAAGCCCCTGAGTGGCTCCAGCACTCCCTTCTAGACCATCCTGATTCCACAGAGCCAGTGTGCCACAGCTAGCATCACACCACACGCCAGGGATTAGTTCTTAAAGAGATGAAGGAGTGCTAGAATGCAGGCCAGAGGCTTGTCCCTGCAAGGCTTCCATTTTGCAGGAAAGGGTGGACTCGGCGACTGTCGCATCAAAGGATTCAGTTTGGTCTTAGACCATCATCCTGTTCAGCAACTCTCAGTCCATGCAGTCATTATGTGAGGAAGCCTCTTGCTGCTCCTCAAGCTTTTCCATCACCTTGTACTCATGAAGAATGACTGTCAGAACAGCCTCCTGAAGCCATGGAAGTGCTCTACATGGTTAAGGGCAGTGGTTTCCCAACAAAAAGAACACATGCATGGGTCTAAATCTCAGGCAGTCTGTCCTTTGTGCTTTGAAAGATGTGCTGAGCACCTTAGAGCAAGCCTCCAAAAGTACCAAAAGGGGCGAGAAAAATACTCCAAAGCAGAGGTCACTCGGACCACACTGAGAACGGCTGAATGTGACTCCTGGTTGAAACAGGAGCTCACTAGGAGCTCTCCTGGGTGCTGTGTGCAGGCCTGACTTATCTCTCGCCTTGACTCACATGGTTGCTGCCCTGCATGGAGCTCAGGGTGGTTCTGCTCAGACTAGAAGAGGACCTAGCCTTACCACGCCCAACTCAGCTCTGTATATTTGGTTAAAATGCTCATACTGAAAAGTGCTCAAGTCAGTTATCAAAATCACAAAAATGCAACCAATAAAATTCTAATTAAAATTTCAGAAATGCAAAGCTGCAGGCGGCTTTCAAAGGCCATTGCTCATCCTTCTCCATTGAAAGCATAGCTGAAAGGCAGGAAATTATTCTGTATAATTTCTCTATTGATTTATGTGCATGGAAGGATTAATGCTGAGAGTTATGGTGTGTGACAAATGCCACTGTGGCCTTTGCGGAAACACTTAGTGGGTTTTTCAGTTTTTGACCATCTTTATCTTTTGTTTATATGGCTCCCTTGCTTGGAACTTTAGGCTTTTGTATTCAGGGTCCACATGCAGGTCACTGTATTCCCCTGTGGTATCCTGTTAGCATCTCAATCCAGACCCCCAAAAGATGCTCAGTGACTTACACTCCCATCCCCCTTCTCGATTCCCCAGAAACACCAGCAGCTTACACAGGGCATTCCCCTCTAACCGCAAGCCTTTAATCCTAAGCACTTCATCTTTAAAGGTAATGATCTAAATACCATTATTTTCCTTGCTGCCATTTTTCCTCCACCAAGATTGCTCCAAAAGATGGACATGCTCCTTCCCTTAGTCACTCACTTTCACATCAAGGTGTAAAAGTAAAACAAATCAAGCTGATTTCTTCAGTTTGAAACAAACGACACATTCTGGTGCTTGCCCATCTTATAACTGTTCCAATGTTTTAACTCTAGGCAGAGGTAACTTTTCTACAAAGGGTTCCCTTCTAATTTCCACTGGCAATTCTGATCCTCTCACTAAATGGTTCTGCTTCCCATCCCCAGCCCAGAACGAAACCTCGGCAGCTTCTCACAGCCTTCTGCCCACTGACAATGTTGCAAGTGCTGCGATCTGCTCTAGACTCTCTGGAGAGGGTGGAGTTCCAACTGTCCATCAAACGGGTTTCGTGGCAGGGGGTGAACTATGAAGGGGTCCCATCTTGGGTCTCAGCTCATCTTCTTGATTAATGTGATATGTTTGGTCATGTGGGTGCAGATGGAGGAATGCAGGAAGTTCAACTACAGCACTTTGAAAGCCCATGTGTTCACCAAATTTTGGCTATATAGACTGTGTCAATGAAACTGTGCATTAAGTAGACCATATTCTATTTTTCTGTGAATTATTCCCTTTTGTCTGGAGCTTAGGATCTAACAGGAAGGTATGTCAGGCATCTGTGATTGCATCTCCCAGTTCCTTAAAGTTTAAGAAATAGTAGATAGAGCAAGGGAGGGTGCAGCATGTTAACATTTTCTCCAAGTGCTGCATTTCCATGAAAATTTCTTTCTCCCAAATAGTTATTTATTTGTCCGATCTGGGGAAAGCATATATGCAATAGCAGCATCTGCACCCCTTTGAGCACAGCTGGTAGTTTCTTCAGCACATAATCTGAGAGGTGGAGGAGGACCACACATGAGAATTGAGGACCACCCTGCACAGCCCCGTGTGGCAAAACTGTTCCCCTCCAGGCCACGATAATTACTGGAAGACTTTGGCCCACACAATCTAACCTATTTTACAGATTATTTTGTAAGTATTTTATTTATTTATTTATTTATTAATTAAAACATTTTTATGCCTCCCCATTCGCCGAAGCCTCGGGGCGGCTTACAACAATAAATAAAAGTAATTATAATATAAATTACAATAAATATAAACATTAAAAATCCAAACAATACAATATAAAATAAGCCGCCCTGGCCAGATAATATCAAATAATACTAACAGTTAAAATGCCGCTTAAATAAAAAGGTCTTCGCCTGGCGCCGAAAAGCAAATAACGACGGCGCCAGGCGGACCTCTCTGGGGAGCGCGTTCCATAACCTCAGAGAAAGCCCTCCTCCGAGTACCTACCCTCCTAATTTCTTTCATGGAGGGTTCCCGGAGAAGGGCCTCTCCTGCTGATCTCAAGGGGCGGCTGGGCATATATGGATGTAAGCACTCCTTCAGGTAACCAGGACCCAAGCTGTTTAGGGCTTTATAGGTCATTACCAACACCTTGAATTGGGCCCGGACTTCAATGGGAAGCCAGTGAAGCTGACGGAGAACTGGAGTCATGTGACCATAACGCCCAGTCCCCGTCAGCAGCCTGGCAGCTCTACTTTGAACCAACTGAAGTATCCGGACCGTCTTCAAGGGTAGCCCCATGTAGAGCGCATTACAGAAGTCAAGGCTGGAAGTCACCAGTGCATGTGTCACTGTCGCCAGGCAGTCGTTCTCCAGGTAGGGGCGCAGCTGATGAATCAGCCGAAGCTGGAGGAAAGCACTCCTTGCCGCTGCTGTTACCTGAGCTTCCAGTGAAAGCTCCGGGTCGAGGAGCACTCCCAGGCTGCGGACCTTGTCCCTAGGAGGGAGTGCAACCCCGTTCAGGACAAGGTTCAATTCACCCTCTCCGAAGCCCGATCCGCCAACCAACAGGACCTCCGTCTTGTCTGGATTGAGCTTCAGTTTATTGGCCCTCATCCAGCCCATTACCTCAGCCAGGCACCGGTTCAGTACAGCCACTGCCTCACCTGGATTGGTGGAAAACGAGAGGTAGAGCTGGGTATAAAATGGAGAGGTGGATTATGTAAACTGCCTTGGGTCCCTGGAGGGAAAAAGGTGGGATAAAAATGCAATAAGTCCTTCACTTTCATATTATAAGGGAATGGGGGCAGAAGTGGCTTGAGGAACTGTTGTCATGAAGCTCAATGAATTTCAAGGCCAAGTGGGGCTAGAATCCTAATTCCCCAGTTGTCAGAGGTGTAATGTGTGTGTCCCCCTCCCCCCATGCAAATGCCTTTCCCGTCATCTTGTTTTAATCTCGTAGCAGAAATTCTCTCTAATCTGCTTTTTCATCTTCTTATTACAGTCAAGCACCTCCTTCAATCGTGATGCTGTTAAGGCAGGGACAGGACGTCGCTTCCTCGGTGGGTTACTGGATGATACCTCTTACTGCTACACGCTGGAAGTCTCCTTCTACAGTTACATAGTTGGTGCGACGGCTTCTACAGTCCCATATACGGAAGAAACATGTATCCTTTAAGGACTGAACTCTTTCTTCCTCCATGACCTGGGGATCTAAGGTAATGAATAACTTTTAAAATCAAAAATGAATGTAGCAATTGTGGCTTGAAACCTAAGATAGTAATGTAAGGAAAGCTCCCCTCCTCTCCTTTGTTCCAAGGGCCCTTCCTGAGCAATGTGGGATAGGGCAATAGGGGAGCGGCTGGAAGAGAGAGGAATCACTTAAAATTGGATGGACGTCTGCCTAACTTGGAATAATTTCTCTCCTCCTGGAAAAATATGGATATTGTAAAACCCATTCCATTTACTTTTTACTTTTCATTTCATTATCTTCCCCACTGACAAATGGATTTTGTACAAAAGCATTCATATGTTTTTGGGTAAATTCACAGTTGCTCACTTTTGCACTCCTAGAAATATTTCCCCAGCATGCATACATACAGGCTTTGACCTATGGGAGAAATGCCCATTTTTGGTCTTTTTTAAAAATGTTCTCCATTTTTCAACAACTAAATTCACATAAAATTAAGGAACATAAAAGAAAAACCATTCGCAAGCTTGTGGAATCCAAACAACTCAAGAAAAGTTGGTATTCTCAGGCTGAATTCTTAGACATTTGAATTTTGTTCTTTCTTGACCATCTTCTGAGCCTTGGTTTAAATTGTTTTCCATTTCTACTCTGGGTGAGAAAATGCCAGTCATTGTTCTAGTAAGACTGTGCATCTCCTGATTATATATTTTCTCTATGATTTGCTTGTAACACTTGTTTGATTCCCTGCTAAAAGTTCTCTCCTTTTATGCTTCCTCTTATTTCCTCTCTCCTGGGTTAGTGAGGGTTCTTGGCCTCTTTATGTCTGTATGGAATCAACGTGGCTTATGCAGATGGATCTACATCACTCTTGATCTATACATCATTGCCATCAGCCAGCTAGAGCAGAAAATAAGTTTTAGGTAGCAGTGATTATCTTTGGTGATGAGGTGCAGAAAAGCTGAGACTGCAGTTTGATTCCTGTAAGCATAGCTGACCCTGCTGTGCTAATAGTAGTACAAGCTGGTTTGAACAGGCAAATATGGAAAATGTTGGCCTACTTCTTGCATTAATGCTGAAAAACATACTCTGCTTGCAGGTAGTTTCCTCTCCTTCTTTCTCACAGAAAACAAAAGCCTCCCCTTTCTCTGATTTCAGTGCCAGGATGTAATCTGCACATGTCCTTGGCTGGAATGCCAGGAGGCAGAAAGGGAATGAAAGCTTACTCAGGCAAGGCTTGGGCACTTGGTGACATATGGTAGGCCTAGAGGTGAAAAGGCAATCAGGAGCGAGAAAGGGTCAGACGCTGAGAAATCATGGCAAGATCAGAGGCGAATGCTGAGTCAGGACCAGGTGAGAGTCAAGACACAAGGATGGGAGGCAGAAATTAGGTCAGTGACACAGAGCAGGAATCCCTAAAACTCACATTGCTGTAGTAAAGCTGAGGACTAGGAACCCTTTAATAGGGTTTCCTGTGGCTTCTTGCTGGTCTACATGATTGCTCTGGCCTTAATCTTCAAACTCCTTCAGGTCAGAGAGTTATCCTGCAGGTATCTGCAAGGTGAACCAAGCTACCTTCTCTGTCAGGCCAGCAGAGGGAGCTACTTTCATTCTGTGAATCCTGACAAACAAGCCATCATGCCCTGCCAGCTTCTGCATTTATATGCCACCTTCCATAACTTGAGCCAAGAATGAATTGGGCTGGAAATTTAGAAATGATGTTTGCAAATCATCCCTGCAGAAGGTAAATTAACTGTTGTGATCATTATTTATTTGAATAACGATTTGTGTTTATTCAGTGACCTTCAATAGTTGAAGATACGCTATTTGCAGAAAGTATACTAATTATTAAGGAACTGTTATGCCATGACAAGAAGGCATAAAACCAAAGCTTCTGTATGGGTCAGGAAACATACTCAGGACAACAGCTGTTTATCTCAAAAATCATTATCAAATCATTCTAATTTAGTAAGGGAGCCCATTTAAAGTCTCTGGCTGTGCCTGTTCTTTCTAGTTAGCTGTATTTCCTGATTAAAGGCCAAAGTAAAATCTTTTAACATGAATTAGAAAAACATCACTCCGATTTGCCAAACTTAAGCAGACAATTTGTCAACACTGAAATCCACCTTTCAAAGCAAGGAAGATGAATCCTGGCTAAAATATTTGTGACTGAAAAGGAACTGTGCTGTACTACAACTGCTCTTTATGAGTCTATTTTAAAATTGGTCATTAAGTAACACTGCCATGTTAGGGTGGAAGAAACATTTTATACTGGGTTCAGGTGACAGGTGTCCTTTTGCAACTAATGGTACTCCTTAGTATGATAGTAAAACTTGCAGTTTAGCTTAGCTCAAACCATACTTGACTTTTTAATTGTATTTATGGGATGCGATGTAAGTTCAAGTACAACCAATGGATTGGCTCCAGATGAAGTTAGTTGTGCTTAGGTTCCTCTCCAATATGAAATGTTAGTCATGACTAAATCAAGTCCCATTGATTTCAGTTGCACCTACTCGTAATTGTTATTGATATAGTCTGAATTCAACCCAATGGAGTGCATTATAGTGAAGATGTAGGAGAAAAAAAGCATACCTCTCCTTTCTCTTTTATTGCTTCAGTGTGATTTTTTCCCTGGTTGGAGCTTTTTTCACTTTCTTAAAATGACCTCAATCAATCCAGATTGTGAATGTGCTAGTTAAAACAAACAAAGCCAATTGAGACATGAATACTTACTTTCTGCACTTTGTATGGGTGAAAATTATCTTGCCTCCTTTGATGCAATTCTTGAACATACACTGAAAGGCAGGATGGCATTTTGTTGCTGGTGAAAAACTTCCAGAAAGGGACCCATCCTTTTAGTTGAGCCTTAAGACTGATCCATATATAGTCTTTGAGCTACCCCAGGACTGGATACATAAAGTGCAGAGGGTTTTTTAATCCCCTGGTACTGGACTGAAGATTTCTTAGCTGAGAAATGCAGCAGTACCAGCACAAAAAAGAGGAACTGAATATACTGCTGGTCTCTTGAATTTCAACAGGCAGGGTAATGCAACAATCAGCAACCCCATACACACCCTGATTCTCACTGCTGCTGACCATCTTTTATAGTATTATAGTATGTTTACATATTTACAGAGGCATGTGGCATGCCATGGCTACAAGGAGTTGTAGCACGTGTGGTCCCCATCCTGAATATTCAACCCCCAGCCAGGGGTTGTTGTGCAACACTTGATTATTTTCAACGCTAGGCCAAAACCTTTTCATTTTCCCATTATTTTAAGACCCGATTCTTAATTGGGCCTTTGTTATAGATGAGATGTGGTGCCTTTGTTGTTGGACTGTCCTGAGAATTTTATCTATAGGACAGGATATAAAGAAATAACACCAACGTGGCTGACAGTGGTTATATGATGGTCAAATAACTCTGATGACTGGTATAAAGATATTCTAGATAAATAAACAAACTCATGGTCTGTTCAAGGACTATGTCTATCATCATGGGTCATTTTTTCATTTAAGATAAAGCAAAAACATACATGGTGCTTGGACTTTAAGCCTCCCTGAGAGCCCGATGCTCCTTTGAACTATCACCCTTTTTCGTTGTTCTTTTTCTTCTTCTTTTCATTAGTGACTTCCAATGAGAACAGGTTGCCCCTTGGCTAGCTTTAAACAATACTAAAATGAGGGCATTAAAATAAGACAAAGGAATACCATTCAAAGAACGTAATTGTGGATTGATTGCATGCATTGGGAATTGATATATAGATGGACAATCATTACTTTTTTAATATTCCACTTTGAAAATGTTAAAAAATAAGAAGAGACCTTGTAAGGTGCTGGGCATTTAAAAAAAATAGCAGAACCATTATTTTTCTTCCTTCTGTAATTCTATAAAAAAAGCCTGCTCTGTAAGCAGACTGGAGAGAACTAAGCAGATGGAACTGATAAGTATACTCTTGGGTGTTCAGGGAACCGTAAAAATGCTATTAAACCTATAGTTAAAATAATTCTTTGGTAAATGTTAAATTCCTGTTAGTAACACTTGCTAAACTTAAGTGCAAGGGAAAGGGCAATGCTAAGCTGAAAGGCAACGGCTAGAGTGCAGGGCTTAAAAGATATTAACGGTCTGTGGAAGTTGTTTTAGAAGTGCAAAGGTAATAGCAATGACAGACTAAACATGTCTGGTTGGAGATTTAGCTTGGCAACTGGCTAGAAGAGTAGCCATCTTTTGAAACTCTCAAAAGTGCAGGTAAAAAGGAGTGAATGAGCACTTCAGCTGATGGATGGGGCATAATATATTAATAAAAAAATCTGTGCATCACTGCTTCTTTGGGACATTATGGCATGCTAGATCTTTATGGGGGTGTTGATGCAGCACATGTATGTGTTGCACAGATTAAAGGATAATGTGGATATAAGAGATAAATCTAAGATACGTTTTGGTATGTTATTAGAGTTATTTTTGTCATTTGGATGGAAATTCTGGAAACTCTTCTTCGGTGCAGCTGTGCACAGACCATGGGTATATTTGGCCATTTGAAAAACTGTTTTGGGCATCACCACAAAATGATGCTACCGCAGCTCCATTGGAGGGAGGGTAAAGGATGAGGAACTTGCCCCAAAGACCGGGTACAAGGCCGAGGCGGATTCTGAGCCCCAACATCCTTAACAATTTCTTTGAACCCATAGCTTTCAGCATCAGATAGCTGGTGTGGTGTAGTGCTTAAGAGCTCTGGGTGGTCACAAGTTCTGGGTGCAAGTCTCTGCTTAGCCATGGAGCTCACTGAGTGACTGGGCCTGTCGCAGACTCTCAGATCAACCTACTTCAAAGGGTTGTTGTTGGGAGAATAAGCTTGAGAGGAGGAGGAGAATCATGTGAATTCCTTGAAAGGGAAAAATGGCAGAATGAACAATAAATCAAACAATCAATCCTAGCTGCAGACAAAAAAGATTTTTCATTTTTTAAAAACATTGGAGGTATCAGGCACATTTGAAAATATCCAGAAAGGTGCCTGAAGATACTTGGCTACCTGTGAGCAGCATGTTGCTTTCCTCTAATCTAGAGCCTTGGATTATTATTAGGCCATATTTAAAAGTGAATGCATTATAAGTTTACAACTATGTGCACCTTGCTCTTGAACCATAGTGATGCCTGCAGCACAAAGGGCATGTTAAACATGCCGATTCTCATCCCCCTGCCTCCTCTTGAAGGATGGCACACACATGCTCATGTTTTGACCTCCTGGAGAGCATGACATGATCTTCAGCGAACAGATAGGGTTAAGGATTCGACACCACTTACAAATGATGCACACTGCATGGAACAAGTTGGGTCTTGGGGTGGGTAGAAGGACCTGATTCTACTGTTCTTCCATGGCTATTTTGCTAAGCCTTTTCATTAACAAAATTTGTTTTAATCCAGGATTCATTTCCAAATCCAGGCATCTGCATAATGCACACACCTCTTTCTTCCCAAATCCAAATTTGAGAGATGAGGTATTGGAGATTTTTTTCCCTCTTTGTACTGGGAAAACAAAATGCTAGTTGCATATATTCTGCCGGTTTTCTTCTATTCTGGAAAAATATGTCTGTCAGCATGAATTCAGCTACCAATGAATTTCAGCTAAAGCAAATGCTAGATTGAATAGTGTTGGTATCCACATATCCCATTTACTAGGTCTATAACAGTATCAGCCTAAGCAGCCTTTTCTGGGGCATGCTGGGAGTTGTAGGCCTTTTTTCTGTCTAAACTTGCATTGGATTGATTGGTAGAGTTTCATTGGTGCTATCTGTGAGAATAGTAGAGCTTCAAACATTTGGAGCTAATATAGCCTTCACCTCCACCATCCAAAATCTAGAAAACTGCATTCCTCTTTCTACATATTTCACAAGAGAATGCGGCGACTATCGATTTAATTTAGCAATAATTTCTGTCGTGAGCTGAGGTTACTCCTTTAAGATTGTTCTCTTTGCCAAACGTTCCTTATTGCTCCCAAGTACAAATCACCTGGAATGGAGCTTTGAGGATGCACAGACTGGTATGTTGAACCCAATCCAGTGTTTACCTCCAGGAACTCTCCTTATGAACACCTCACTATGGGGTTGATACCAGTAAGATGTCACATCCTGATGCAGTCCCTGAGAAAGATCGGCCAAGACTGCCATCCTTCTCAATCCCACAAATGCTCTCATTTTTTGCTTTTGCCTTTATATACTCCAGAGACTTTAATTAATGGCAACACACCACATCTTGCTAGGTATGATTTTTTTCTTCTTCATGCCCTACATTTTTTTTTTTTTGAAGAATGTGATTGGAGAAGTTAAGAACAAGTTGAATTCACCTTTAATATTGCAAACAAAGTTCTTGTGAATTCAGCATATTTGGCACACTTTGCTTCTAATAAGTAGTACAAAGAATGGAAATAGGCTTACTAGTATCTCTGCTTCTGTGCCTTTTAGTCAAATGTAATTAGTTCTTTACCTTGAATGCAGTGTACTAAATGTCATGGTTTCTCATATGGAAAGAAATCTATCTCTCCCTATTCCTATTAAACACCCTGTCCAGTTCAGCAGTTTCTAAGATACATAAAAGATAGGTGGCAAGTCTTGCCATTTGGGTGTGTTCCCAGATCACTATGGGCTAAGCCCAAACCGTTACGGACCTTGGCTTACCCCACAAGTGCTTCAGAGTGATTCTATGTCAGAGAGAAAGATGAAGGAAAGGAGGAAGAAGAAAAGGGGAGCAGCTTGGTAAGCAATCCTACCCTAAAACATTTTGGAGCCTTGATTCTTCTAAAATAGCATCAAGCCCCTGTTTAGAGCCCCTGGACCATAAGGCCCAGTCTCTCTCTCTCTCTCTCTCTCTCTCTCTCTGTGTGTGTGTGTGGGGGGGGGGGAGAGAGAGGGAATATTCAGGCATATCCTGACAGCTGTGAACCTGGGAAAATTGCATTTCTCAGAGGTCTTATTTGCTGCTATAAAGGACCCCCCAAAGCCAGCCCTTCACACCTTGAGCTACTGCGGTGTTCTTTCTGTCCCATCACTTTTTGTGGTAGTGAGGAAGCATTGCAGTGGTTGTCTGGGCCAAATTACGAGATGTCATGAGCAGCAGAATGACATCTGAATTTTGGAATCAGCTTGGAAATACTACAAGTTAGTAGTTACATGTTTTAGGTGAATTGAGATGGGGTGCTAACTTTCTGTGAATATAATATTTTTATGTTGTTGTACCCTTAAGATAATGATTAAGATAGGTAATCATTTCACCAGTCCTCATTTAAGTATTATTTATTTTCTATAGCCCCCATTAGTCAAGATCACTCTCTGGGCAGTTTACATAATCAAAATGCACAAATAAAAAGCAATGCATTGAAATCAAAGATAAATAATGCATCAGTAGAAAAACATCGCTAAAATAACAACATGAGGCCTACAATAAACCCACATCAGTAATGCTCAAATCGATCCAGGGTACAGTTGCAGTAAAATACAGTGACAAAGAATAACACTTTTAATGAAAATGAAAATTATTAACTGGTAAACTATTAAAATATTGGGTGAATTAAGAAAGAGCGGCACTGGATGGAATGAAGAGTGGGTGCCAGGCACACCTCCTTAGGGAGCTGATTCAATCAATATATCTAATATCCGTGCTTGTTAACTATTCCTGGTTGTTTACATAGTTGCAGGATGTGTCCATCTGTGCTCCATCCTGTGGAACTTGTTGTTAACCAGAGGACCTTATAGCCTCATGATGATAAATTTTGCTTTCATGCTCCTTGAGTCCTTGGATATGAGATTTAGAAGCCGACACAGGGAACAAGAAACAGGTAGCTAAATCCCATGGAGACAGACAGATTTCTTCAGCTCCCCAGAAATTCCTGCCTTTCAACATAATTACGAATCCTAAACTTACTACCATTCTTGCCTTGATTTTCCTTCGTATAACCACCAGTCTCCTATGCTTAAAGGGGAAAAATGCTTCTAGATGCAGCTTTGTACAACTGAACTATTAAGAGAACATGCCTAGATGAGAATCCAGGGATGTGGTTAGGCAAAGGTGAGCATTTGTAGCCTTTTGGCTCTGCTTCTGGGATGCAAGTGTGATCTTCAGGCTCTCTTATACATGTGGTACTGCTGGGACTGGAAAATGTTGGTGCTGTAACATAGAATATGGCATTACTCTTTTTTTTCCAGCAGTGGTGCAGTGGAGCCAGGCCTGCCTAG
This sequence comes from Varanus komodoensis, assembly GCF_004798865.1. NCBI lineage: Eukaryota > Metazoa > Chordata > Lepidosauria > Squamata > Varanidae > Varanus > Varanus komodoensis. The sequence continues at coordinate 1,321,077 of NW_025335587.1, read as the reverse complement.
GAAGTAGTGCTAACAATTTTCCCCTTAGCTCCCCTAGATTTCCCTGTCTCCTCCAAGCAGAGTAGCAATCCCCATAGTAGCTGGACAAGCTATGGTTTTTCCCTGCCACAATACAGTGTCTCCTCTTGTATACAGATTCTTTTGAGCTGGCCTGAATTGGGCTAGCAAGAATTATTAGCTTCACAAAAATCTCTGTCTGCATTTATGGCTGTGGATCAACATTGCTGCTGAAATATTTGGACTTTCCTGTGGATGTGGGTATGGGGTCTGTCATACTGAGTGTCTGCACTGCACAATTAAAATGTTCCCGGTTATTGTGAAAGGTTCCCCCTCTCTTTGTCATACTTCTCCCCATCTCTCTCCTGTCACCATGGATAGAAATTTCATTATGGTGACAAAGGCAAGAGGATTAATTTTCTGGTGCACTGTGGTCCTGATTTGTTTGTGCTAGAATCAGCTGCACAGTAGCCTTCAGTTACGTGCTATGCAATTGGCTTAAAGTGCAGTATGGCTCAGTTTTGCCTCAAAATACCTTCAGTGCCTCTGGCAGCCGCTGAGGGTCCTTTGCACTAAGCATCTTGGGGGCTGCATGTTCAGGCTTCTATAACTTTATGATAAATCAGGAATCTTAAATCCAGGGGGATTCACAGTACTTCCAAATAGGAGACGTGATGGGAATGTCTGTCACTTACGGAGCTCCACCCTATAGTAATGTGTTGTATACTAATGCTGCCCTTAGCCCATGTCCTTAAGAGCAACCCACCTGGTCACTGAAGTCACCAGATGCTACATTCTCGGTGGCTTCACATGGACCTGACTGCAGTCCAACTGGTAAGACAGCTTCAGTGTAGTAGCTCCATTTCTCTGGAACTCCCTGCCTCTGAAAGTCAGGAAGACACCAACATTCTTCTTGATGCCTTCTGGAAACATGTCTATTTCAGAAAGCCTTCCTGAACTAACCAACCATTTTATTGATTCTTTTTAAACATATTATACCTTTCCTCTGTTTTAGCTTGTTATTGTTGACCACCTTGGAATACATCCTAGGAATGTGAAGGAATCCAGTGGATTCCCTGTGCTCAACACCCTGAACTTGGCCATGGCATTGAGCTTGGGTTCCCGGAGAGGGCACCGCACTTGCCAAGGTGGAGCCTGGCAAGACAGCTGCCAAGCAACACGCCATATGCTGCAGCTGCTGGTGCTCCTTCCCTGGAGAGCCCCACACAACCGCTGCTCAAGCAGCATCCCTCTTCCACACCCGTGCACCAGTGCTGCTGCCCCAGCCACAGAGATAATTGTGTGTGCAGGGCTCACCAGGAATGGGCCCCTGCGCAATAGCTGTGCAAGCAGCATCGCTTTTCCACACCAACTGCCACTGTCTTTGTGTTGCTGCACCCGGTGCAGAAGAAGGTTGCCATTCCACACCCTTCCTTCCACAGGTGGGCATGGATTTCCTCTTGACTCAGCTTGCTTTGCAAAGCCAGGCTGAGCATGGTAGGAAATCCATGAATGCTAGCAAGACAGATTCCAGTGAGCTTCATTCCAGACCTATATGGAGCAGTATGTTAATATTGTAAATAAATAAATGAGATGAACGAAACACTGGTAAAAATCTATGTGCTTCTTCAGACTCTTTTCACTCAATCCTGTACAATAGGTCTGTCACCCAGGACTGACAAGATTTTGCACATGGCCATGTCTCCCATACTTGCATTGACATGAGCAAAGCAAGCTATGAACCAGCTACACACCCAACGGGTGAAGAAACTTTTACCATATGCAGCTATTAAAAACATGTCTGAGATCATGGCTATTGCTGGTATCTCTTTGTGGCTAGGAATTTATACCAAGACACTTCCCACTTTCTCCTGTTCCTTAACAATATGCCTTCCCTTCCTCTTGAAGTTTAGTTCCCTGGCCTGGTTCCATTTTCAAAGACTTCCTGGAAGATACTATTTGTTCAGCCCAGGACCAGGGTAGCTGTGAATCTTGTGAACCATCAATATTTTTCTTGAGATGATAAATGGCCTGCCAATAAGCCGAGGCAGCTGCCAGCTCTGTCTGAGAAATGCACCTTCAGCCCCAGTTTGTCCGTGCCTGGCTTATTTATGTTCCTGCTACCTTTAAACACTTAAACTGGACAAATTTAAACAGCCTTCTGAGTTATTCCAACAAAGCAATGGTAGTTGTGTGTGAGGAATTAGGATCACAACCTTTTAGCCGTTCTGGAGCTAGGTGAAAGCAGGCACTGAAAAAAGAAGCTGCTGTAAATGGGGTTGTTTCATCTCTCAGGTGACTAATACAGGTATGAACAGGTGTCTTCCCTTGTAAAAATGCATTGGGCTAGTAAAATTGGTCAGCTTGCCTGCAAGCATTCCCTTAAGACTTTTCCCTCCAGGGTAAGTGCAAGTAAGAGGAAAGATTCATTGGGAAAGGATGTGAGAATTAGTGAGGGAATTTAGGAAACTGTACTAGGACAAGTCTGATAACCAAGCCAAATATCCTATACAAGCCATGCACTGCAGCCTGCTGATGACAACCTCATTTTTTGGCAGTTCCAGACAAGCACCTCACATCCACACACACATATTGATTTAACAAACCCTTGGTGAACTGCCATGCGTAGCTCATGACCTGCACTTGAGCTGGTGGATCATACACTGTGCAGGTGAGATCCAGGAGATTTAGATTTATACCAGTCAGCATTGACTTCCCTATTTTCCAAATTTGTCACTTGAAATGCAACTCACTGTCGTACATATGGCCAATATGACTACTCTTGTAACTAGGAATACCTCCTCTCTCTATATGTGTGTGTGTGTGTGTGTGTGTCTATATATCTCTCTCTCTCCATATATATATATATATATATATATATATATATATATATATAGGGTGGGGGTATATATGTCACAAGCAAATTTCCTTACAATAAGGCATTTTGTACTTTATTTTCAATTGTATACCTATTTTTGTGTGCCTGTTACCCCCTAATAAGCACTTTGTATGCACAGTTTGTGATTGCGGAAAGAACAGCATCTGTGTTTTGGTTCATAGATTGGTTCACAAAATGTACATATCTCTCCCATCCCATATTTTTCTTTATACATTGATAGAAGAGTTTTGTGTGAACAGGCAAACAGGGAATCCTTTTGTGAACTATTGCCTTGGCGCATTTCTTTGTATCCCTGTAGTCAACCCTGATAATCATAACCGAGGAGACAAGTAAGCAGTTTTCCCTTTTCTCCATCACCTTCATTCCTGGGTCATTCCTAAACAGCACAGAATGCATTTATCTGTAGTTAAAGTGCCCTCTTGTGGCACAAAGGAGATTTTCTCCCCTCTTCTAAAGACACTCATAGGACCAATATTTGGATGTTTTCTTTGTTGCTGTGAAGTCAAGTCACTCTTTCATTTCTGGTTTTATAGCTTCACTTTCACTTGGGAGGTAGTGATGATGGCCAGTGATAATCACAACAATTTGGGCATCTCTGCAACAGCTAGGAAAAAAGGAACTATAGATATTATGGCTTTAAGAGATGAAGGCTCTTCCTTTTTATGTACTGAAGACAACAAATCTTGTTTCAGATTACAGGCACTGCGATAAATGGATGAATGCCATTTGTCTCTGCTCTATTCTTCTCTTTGGGCTACATGCTCTTCAAGCATAAACTGATCAGTAGCATGTCAAATTATGCCAGGATCAATCCCCATGAATAAAACTCTGCTTTATCATTATTCCTGTGCTGCAGCATCCTCTGACAAACAAACCTCCTTTAGCATTAAGAGAAATTTTACCCATGGTTTCAGAAGGCTTGAGGTTAGGAAAGAGGAGTGGGAAGACCAGACAGACATTAATATAAACATTTCCTCTGAAGTGTTCAGCACAGACACACTTGCCAATGTGAATTCAAGGTTAGCAGCAACTGCGTAGGTATGCAGAGGCATTTAAATTAGCATTTAATAAAGAGGGGGAGGAGTTCTCAGCATTTTCATCTCATTGCTTCCAGTCGCAGGTGCTTCTGCAGTCTCTCAATATTTAAGGAACATTTCACACTGTAATTGATTATAGCCAGCTATGAGTTGAGTTACCAAGCAAGAACCAGTTGATCCAGACATGTATTTTGTTGCTGGAGGAGGCCAAGCTTGGTTTCCACTGGGATTGAAAGAGGGTCCATTCAAAAGATAGCTTCTTAATAAGGTCTTTCTTTACCTATTCTATACAGTACTGTTTCAGTGTCTCTTTCCTATTACAGTATAAGGTTGAATGAGTCTTTCCCAGGCAGGTTTCCTGGGTAGGACATACTAGAGCCATGAGGCATCTTCAAGACATACTGGAGCCGTGTGGCATCTTCAAGATGCTGTGTGGCATCTTGTTTCTGCAAGACACCAGACACTTGTCTGCATGCATTGGAGAAGCAAGCACATCAGAAGCAACAGACTTAGTTGTTGATGGGTTCCACATCCAAACCAGCTCTTGGCACATCAGGATCCCCAAACCTGTAGCTTCATGTCAGGGTGTTGAGGTAAAACTGGATTAGGGCCTCGGGTTCATCCTGAATATGGAGAACAACTCAACGGAACAATTGCTTACTGCAGTCAAGTTCCTCTTAGAGTTTATTTTCCTTCTTGGAGAACAAATGCTATGCCAATGTGTAAAAAAAAAAATCTCTCCATTTTGTATAATTGGACAGTCTAACTGGACAGTCTAATTCCTGGCAAATGTGAAAAAGCTCGCACTTAATATCAGCTATATTACTTAATATTCCCAGAGAAACTAGTTGGTCAGTCTAGCTTACCCTTACGGATTCCAACTTACACTTGTCCTATTTACAAGTTGTCTGTATGTGAATTAGCAGTATAAGGTTACCAACTTGTACTATGATTGGGATGTCTTGACTTAATTCTCTTTAATCTTATGGCAACTTGTTACAAGAGGGAACATGTAGATACAAGGCACCATGTCTCCACAAATGTCTCCTTTATTCATCAGCAGCAGCAGCATATTGCATTTCTATACTGCCCATAGCCAAAGCTCTCTGGGCAGTTCACAAGTTACCCATCCAGATTTCAACCAGGCCTGACCTGCTTAGCTTGCAAGATCAGGCACTTCAGGCTATACAGAAGGTATTTATTTACAGTACTTTTAAACCATTGAATAACCGAAGTTCTCTTGGCAGTGTGAGGTACATCTAGGGATGCAAAGCTCTGTCCTCTCAAGAGCTACAAACTGGTCATGAAGGCACAGGGCTTTCTGGGTTGGCACTAGGAAGGTGTGGCCTGGGTGTGTGATAACAGTGCCAACAGTTGAATAGAGGAATACTTAGAATAATCTTACCTTAAGAAAAGCTAGCATACCTTATCCGAATACCTTAGAATTATCTAGGGATGTTTAACCAAAGAACCACCATGAAAGGTTAACTGCTCTGGCATTAATATCTTTGCATAGTATGGATTTAGCCTTTCTGCAGCATGGATATTTGTCGCCCTTTATTACAAATGGAATAGTTTTTGCCGTCACCTGCTGCAGCATCCACGTAACAGACACGCTGTCTGTCACTCCCCTGTGGGAATGCTCCACCCTTTCCTGTCTTCCCATTTCCAGATTCCTCCTGTGCTGCAATCTGTGCAGTATTTCCCCTGGAGGATTATTTATTGTCAAAACAGCAATCAACAGAGATTTGTTTAAACTGACTCAAAAACTCTCTTGGCATCCCCTTTAGGATAGTTTCCAGACTCTGCATTTGCTTGATACCAAAGCTGTTGTAAATCCGCCCCCACCCCCACCCTTGCATGGTGTTTACTGATTTTACCTCTAAATCCAAGCTGTTGCTCAGGACTTTTCCTTCTAACATTGTCAGAGTCACTGGGTCCAGAAACCAGACTGCTGCAAGCAAACTTTAGGGATGCCTGTGGGCAGTGCTGTGCCACTGGAGGAAATGTGGCTGAATCCTGCAAAAATGTTGCCAGCTTTATTGCGTGAAAGACTACCTACCACTTCATGGCCACTCTTCTCCTGGTTTACCAGACAGACCTCCGACAGCTAAATTTTTATGCGGGCCATCAAGCAGTAGATGCTGTCCCTCAAAACTGTGATTATGACATGTGGATTTCAGAAGGTAAATGGGAGCTGTGCTGCCAAGTCATTGCATTGCATGGTGTGCCTGAAATGCTGCTGGAGTATTTGCAGGCAGTAGTGCAATGGGACTCTGCACTTCTGCTCCTATGGAGGGGTGCTCTAGAAATGGCTAAGTATATTCCTTCACTTTCTTTAAAATATGACACTCCAGGCCTGCCGTGTTTGGTGTCTCCCTGCTCCTTTTGCCAAGTTGGATGTCTTACCCTCAGGTCAGCACTACTGAATTTGGACATTAGATACTCAAGTTCCAGTCCTTCCAAATCTATTGTCCCCAGGTTGAGAACTTCAATATAGATGTATTGCAACCTGCCATGAGCCTTGCAAATACAGGGCAGGAGAAAGGTAAATTCATTAAGGACAACGTTTCAGGAATCTGATTTTTTCCTAGCCTTAAAGTCTTTAAACGAAAATAGAGTGAAAGGTGACCTTAATATTATTTACAATCACTAATATGAACGAGTTCTACTACAGTTAAACAGGTTCATTCACCTGAGACTGGTTCTGCTGCCCTTTGTGGTTGTTTTTATTTCAGTGGGACCAAGTTAATTAGCCAAAGTGCAAGCTAGCATCAGCATAATTAAAATACTTTCTTTTTATTTCTGGTTAGCTGCACTCCCTTCAGTGACTAAGTAGCTTTCTGCTCCTGCCCCACTCCGTTTTAATGGCCAACTGATTTCACCTTGTCTCACCTCTTGTATGTCTTGTCTTGTAACATACCAAATGTGCATTCACTATGTTGAAAGCATGTTTGCCATGTCTCTGGCAGCAAGCTCCAGTACATATCCTCACTGCAGGACAGATGAAATAGTATGTTGGGAAAGAAGCATAGATCTCTCCACTGTACCACACAGAGGGAGCCGTCAGAAGACCACCCAGCCCCATGGGGCCTACTATAAAGATCTTCCACCTGGGAACCATGTGAACCCAGCCTCTGTGGTAGCAGGCAACTGCATGGAGGACCAAACTCAGAGGGGTTGTTAGCATGACAGAGGAAGGTGTGATTGTGGTAACCCCCCCCCCCCCCGGCTCCCAGCAGCACAATCAAACCCTGAATCTCCAGGTCCAGGTCCATTTTCTCGATCCAGGCCTATCTCCATCATCATCCAGTTAAGGTTAGGTTTAAGGTTAACTCAAGAAGTGCTAGCCTTTAATAATCTTTTTTACTAAGCTGTTCCAAGAACTGTTCCGTATACCCACACACATACTATACTGTATGTGTACAGATTCTCTGTACAGATTCTCTCTTGTACAGATATACTGTACAGATTCTCTCTTTTCAGTACCTTTATTATGACTGTATCATTGTCATTAATAAAATGTTGCATTGCGTTTAAGATGTTTTAGTGTATATGGAAGTGTTTCTCGGGGGCTTTGTATGCTTCAGAGGCCATATAGAGTCATTATGACTAGCAGCTATTCCTAGCTTGATTGTCAATGAGTTTGTCTATTCTCCCTTTGACACCAACCAAAGTGATGGCCATCACTATGGTAGCAAATTCCATACTATTTCAAGCTCTCCCCATGCAAATGTAAGAACCTGCCTTGGTGTTTTTGAATCCCATCTGTTCTATCAGTCGCTACTTTAGGCAAGTTTTTTAAAAAGTATCTGAGATAGGCCCAGGTGAACTAAATAAGAATATTTTCAAAGCAACCGGAATCCTTTGTTTATAAGCTGTTCCAGCTGCTGTAATTTTTAATAAAGTAAGCTTACTGAAATAGAACAAAAATCAATGTGTCTCTTTCTGACATGGCTCTCCTCAAACACCTGCTTGTAAATTAAAAATAAATATGAAGAAACTGCTGCTATCCAATATCAGAATACAGTGAGGCAGGTTGGTGTTTCCCAAAAGAGAAAACACTGTTGAAATGCAGCAATAAAAAAGCCAGAGCTCAGACCAATGTTTTGAGAGTGCTGAGAGCGTGATGGTTTTGTGAGGCTATAATAGCAGCACTTCCATCTACAGCAGTATGTGTCCCATAAAAATGGCCAAGCAAGTACTGATCAAGGTAGTGCCTGGCAAACCCTAGCCAAGGAAAGTAACTGGGTAATCTGACTAATTGGCCCTGTACTTTTCTAAAGCCTTACTCTCCAGTCCCACTAAGCCAATCAGCAAACTCAGACTGGAAATGAAAAACTGCAAAACAAACTGGGGGAAAGGGGTATTCCTACAGAATGCCTTTGTTCCTCTTGGGGGATGGAACTTTGTCAGTGCTGCTGCTGCTGCTTTCCCCGAATTGTGTGTCAATGGATGCATATGTATGCAAGAATGAATGGGGGTTTCCCCAGTGGTGGTATCACATTGTGCGGAGACATGATGCTTATATGGATCTTGAGTTGAGCAGGACTAATCTGGACACAGCATACCTAGAGAGGCACATAACAGCCTCCCAAATGGGGAAAACGGCCCTTCCGTTACCCTCTTAAAAATACCTCGCTAGATGGTTATGTGCTCCCGTGTGCCAAATGCAATCATATTAAGTAAAATAAAAAATGGTGCAGGCTGAAGGATAAAGTTCGCAGATATCCGCTTTCAGTCTTAAATTGCACACAGCTCTGCACATCTTAAACTGTTTCCTGCAATTTACGGCTCCTGTTTTATTCCATTGTTTTTATGTTATGTCATGTTACATTATGATTCAGCTTTATGAATATCCTCAACCCACTGATTTTTGTTCTGACCAACTTAGTTAAAAGCCAGCTGAAAGTGTAGTTATCAAAGGTGATAAATACAGAACAGAACCCTTCCCTCCAGCAGGGAACTAAGTGGTCCCTAATAGTGAAAAAGTTGACCTGTTTCTTTCTTTTTAGTTATTACATTGATTTTTCCACTAAAAATAGTGCTTATGTTAGCTAACAATAAAATACAAAGTAATGTAACCAAAACATTAAAAGCTGACAAACAGAAACACATGGTGCTTTCAGCCCATGACTTGCAGCCACATTTTCCTTCTAATCCCAGGAATTTGAAAGCCTGCTAGATGACTGTCCATTCTGGCTTAAAGATTTTTTAAAAACATGGGCGGGGGGAGGCTGGAGTAGAAGTCGTGAAGCTGCCCGTGTACAATAGACACTCACAAAATTGGGTGACCAGGTCACAGTCATCCCTGCTATGGTGAGATGTGATTTAAAAAATGTAAATTCCTAAATATGCAGCAATACATGTTTGTTAGCATGTGCACATCCTATGTACATTGTTGTCCATTCTGTGGGTGATATGTAAGGGTCACCCTTAAATGGGGGAAAACCTGATACGGCTGAAAAACATACTATCTGCTAAGCTTAGGCTTAGCCCCCAAAAGCCCGCCCCCCCGGGCTACTTAAACCACGATGACGAGATCAAAGATTTCCATTTACCAGCAGTTTAGAGCATCTTTGCACTGCTCTGTGGGATCCTAAATGCTGCTGCTACAGTTCTCTTAGGGTGAGAACCTTACACCTTTGTGACTGTGTGGCAACTCTCAAGGTCACCACAAGAGCCTAAACTAGGCCTCATTGCGTATTATAATGAATCACATGCATGTTGAGCTGGCCATATAACCCTCAGAGAAGCTAAATCTCCTTGCAAACTGGACAGCAAACAAGGATGAAAGGGAAGTGGTTGGACAGCTGAGACATTCCGTTTCCCCTGCTGGGTCTGCCAATTAACCCTGCCAGGAACCAGAAAACCAGGCTAGATGTGTCAACTGAAAATGAGCTAGGCAAAGAGGAAAACTTTACAGGAGCCCAAGCAGTTCCCGAATCTAATCGGCTCCCTATCCAGCTAGAAAAAACAACAACCTGAGCTGTGTAACAGGAAACAGCTTGATACAATTTGCAAACTCCTCTACACTTTAGAAACTGCTGTGGGGAAAAACACAAATACAGACAGGCCCTGTTGGAATCTGGATCAGTACTATGTAACTGCAGTGCTTGTTTCTTAAGAGCTCAGTGGATTTATGCAAAACTCAAAATCTGTGAGTTGGTGCTTCTCCAGTGGGATAAGAATGTAAACAAATCCCTTTTTTACTTATCGCAACCTGCTGAACATGTGTGTCTTCTCTTCACTCTGAACTAGGGGACTGGTTTTCTTCTTTACTTTCCTTGTTCTAAGAGTTCTGATCTCTAGCCCCATACCACGAGTACTTAATTCACAGCCATCTTGCCATTTACAATCATAAAAGCGTATGCATGATATCTAGGGTGGCAGTTACAAAAAGAAGGGGCAGTACCTCAGCAAAAGGAGGAAAAAAGAGGACAATGATTTGCATAAAATGTGCATATGCTACTGTGTGCATGCACACACAAATTTTAAAAAATATTATAATGTAAATAGAAATACAGTAGAATTCATTGCAGAGCAGTTCCTAATGCTGTCACTCCACAAACTCAATTAGCGCTAGCTGAGCTACACCAAATCTTTCCATCACAAGAGCGGTCATGCGTTATGCTGGTGTCAGCATAATGCACAACTAGTTGTGTAAAAGTTTTGTGCATCTGCTTTTCATAAATGTACCTTCAGCTGGATTTTTGCGCATAGGTCAGAACCCAGGTTCCACTAGGCCAAAGTCATTTGCACTAACGGATCCTGCTCACAGCGTAGAAGACTGTACTTGTACTTGTGTCTGATCATATTATTAATTCATTTATTTTCAAATGTATAGGCCACTGAATAGCCTTCTAAGGGCTATTTAAGAAGACCTTTTAATTTTCTAGATGCTGGCCTATATGAACACATTAATTGCATCAGGTGTGACTCACAAAGTGAGAATATAACACAGAAGCAATGGGCCTGAGCAGTGTGCAGTAGACAAGTGACTAATATACAGAATTAAATCCAATATGAATGACCCTAGGACATACTTGAATATTTTACTATGGCTTGATTTGTACATCACAACAAACTAGGGTGGCACACTGACCAATCACTGCTGCTGTCAGTAGAAACACCCCACAATGTTCCAATCCTGGGTTATGTGATGTGTAAAGCACAAACTCTGGTTTCTTGGGGGAGAAACAATCCAGATGGATGCCTGGGGTTTGGACATCACGCTAAACAACCAGAGATATGGAATGTTCCAGGGCTGTACAGCCACTCCTGCTTGCAGCAGGAATCACTGGACAGCATGTGCCAGAACAGTACTGACCCAGGGTTTAAAACACACACCTGGGCCCTCATTCCGTGGAGATTAGACCTGTATCTTAAACGTCTGAAGAATCTGGTTCTTCATATTCCATTAGTAATTTTCCACCCCTCCTACTATGTAATGCAGCTAATGCCTCTGCCTTTCCCTAGGTCTTCCAGAAGACACTTATTTTTAGGTGGCAAGCTTAAAATATCTCATATCTCCCCCAAATATAAAGAGCAGCTCTTGTTTTAAAGCACCTCAGATCTGTTAAACTGCCCGGAACTAATGCTGCTTCTGCAGGGTGATTTGTTTCTGAATTTTTCTTCTGACAGGCCCCTAACATGGATCATATACTGCCTGATCCTGATGACCTTTAATGCAAAGATGCTGGCTCTAAAGACTGGTGAAGGCCCAGGGCAGAGCACACCTTCAGACTGAAGCCATAGACAGTTAATGTTCCTTCTCTGGGGCCATGAAATCAATCTTCCAGGTCACTTTGTGGCCTGCCTCAGCATTATGTTTATGCATTTCTGACACAGCCTCTAGCAGCCTCACTTGTATCAGTGAATCTTTTCTTATTTTAGCTGATTTCAGCTCATTCACTCCCTCTTTGTAAATCTCATTGTCTGTATGCAGGCTTGTATCATCCATCTGCAATAGGGAAACCAATTCTCTCTTCTACAAATTTCCAAGGCACAATATTTTGGATTACTGATACAGTGCCTAACAACATTGACCATTATGTCCATTCTAGACCATTGTACGACTTATGTCACCTTTGCCTATAGAATAGCTCATAAGCAGAATGAATAATAACCAGAAAGAGACAGAAAACTGTGTCAGTCTTCACAGCAGCGTACCTGAAAATCCCAGGAAGCAGTGTCTTTTAAGCAGGCAGACTCCAATTGATCTGAATGATCAGATTAGTTGGCACTTGCCTTCTTCTGCATCATCTTCATCACCTACTTCAGTCACCTAGCCTTCGCCATTTCTTTTTCCAAAGACTTGTTAAGTGTTAAAATTGCTTTGTATGAACAAAATCCGAAGTCTTTACATGCCCCAGAATAAAGAGAGGGATCCAAGTATTCAGAAGTGCCCACTAAGAGTTTAGACTTTTATCAGGACCAATTCACATGCCTGCCTGATGACTCTCCTCTACTCTATACATGGAGTAAAGATTATGAGCTAGAACTAAATGGACACATGAGCCATGTACAATTGCAATGATTCGTGTGGCTGTGGCCATCCTGTTTGGAGCTGCCATGAATCCATCCAGCTTCATACTTCATGGTTATGTGATGCCTGCTTTACAACATCATGGGATAGATACAGCTGTTACGTGACAAAATTGCTGGCATGAAATTGACCCTAATCTTAAGCTTTCTCCAAGGATCAGGTTTCTGTCTTCTTTTAGGAGAGGATATATCCTTCCCATATCCTCCCAGCTAGGGATATGGGAAGGATATATGGAACTGCCTTATGCCAACTGTCTAATTATGTAAGTACTGACTGGTTTGACTGGCTCTCAGTAGTCTTTGAACAGGGGTCCTTTTTCTGTTACTCAAGGTCTTTTCATAGAATCTTAGAATACTAGAGTTGGAAGGGGCCATGAAGGACATTGAGTCCTACCCCCTGCTGTTGCAGGACACCACGTTACACCATCCCACTCAGATGGCTGTCCAGTCTCTTTCTGAATGTCTCTAGTGTGGGAGAGTCCTCCACCTCTCTAGGCAACTGGTTCCACTGTTGTATTACTCTGACAGCAAGGAAGCTTTTCCCGATGTCCAGCCTGAATCTGGGTTGTCACAACTTGAATTGATTATTCTGTGTCCTACATTCTGGCATCAGCAGGAAGAGATCTTGACCTTCCTCTTTGTGACAGCCTTTGAGGTACTTATAGAGGGATATCATGTCCCCTCTCAGTCTTCTCTTCTCAAGGCTGAACATGCCCAGTTCTCTCAGTCCCTCCTCATAGGGCAGTGTTTCCAAACCCCAGATCATTTTTGTTGCCCTCTGCTCAATCCTTTTAATTTACCTGCATCTTTCTTAAATCTTGGTGCCCAGAACTGGACACAGTATTCCAGGTGAGGTCTGACTAGTGAGGAGTATAGAGGAACTACTACTTCTCATGATTTGGAAGTAATACTTCTGTTAATGCATCCCAAAATAGTATTTGCCCTTTTGGTGGCTGCATCACACTGTTGGCTCATGTTTAGCCTATTGTCCACAATTGTTCACAATTTTTATTAAGAAGTCCACATAAGGCATACCTTGATTAACATGTTTCTTGATAAACAGATGGGTATGAATCAAGTCAATTAATTAAAAAGGCAATGCCTGTGCTTGGCCATTGAGATGTAGTCTTCCCTAGAGTCCCAAGAAATGATAGGTACTGATTTCATTGGACCTCTGAAAGCTTCATCTAGGTAGTTGGCCGAATAAATTGTACATTTTGCACAATATCTTTTCATTCCCCATGTGTTAATATTGTGGAATCAGAAGTACTGAAATGATTCCATCAATTCAGAGCTGTGTGGAAAATTCTCAAATTACAAGATCCAGCCAGGATATGATGTGACAAGGTGCTTAAATGAGCACTGAAAGTTGCTAATCACCACTCATTTCATTTTGAGATTCTAATTAGTTTTAAGTTGGAGTGGTCTTGTCTTTGATTATCTAATTTTTTAAAAAATCTTATCAGGAGCCTATATCTAATGTTAGGTCCACTTACATGAATAGGGTTTAATTTATAATAACACAGGATACAGCCTAATATTTTGATCTTTTTTTATATCATGTGGCTTTTGGTTCCTAAAAGTTAAATATGTTCTACGCAGTTAATATTGCAATGAATGATATGTTGATTTTCAGGGTCACCGTCAGTTCAGTTACATATTTATTCTGTGAGTGAATAATAGATGTTCTATGTCTCCACATTGTCATTTATAAGTAGCTATCAACCTTTCAGAGTACACTGATGAAAATTATTTGTTTAACGCATTCTTATTCATTATAATTATGGGTGCTGAAAATGGCCAGGATACTTACTTCCCAAAATGAAAATTTCATATTTGTGTTTATCAATGAGTAAGCAGAATAAAGAAGTAAGCTTCTGAACAGTTATTGCAGATTCACATACTCAAAAACTGCTTTGCATAAAGTATTTGTACAGAATGGGGAAGAATATATCATTGACATGACTGTACTTTTGAATACAGGGTATTTAAGGCAAGATACAAGGAGGATGTAATATTAAAATAAGAAAAATCCTACTCTGATAAAAACGATTTTCACAAATATGCAGTGTTCGGCAAGGTTGGAATATTCCCAGAACTAAATGGAAAGATTTTATATATATTTTAATTACTTTTAAATTTCACAGTATAAATTGTAGAAAGCTGCAAAACAAAATTAGTTTTTTCTGTACCAGTTGGGAACTCATTTATCCTATGCTGTATAGATATTTCCCAATTAAGTTTAATTTGGTAACTTACCACCTGTGTTCTTTCAGGTGTGCCTTCCACTGTTTCTTTTTCTAATGTTAAGGTATTTTGCAAGCTATTGCTGAATTGTCCTTGGAATAGGATCACTGGAAAAAATAGGATTTCGCACCCATTTAAAGGTGGTCTTCCAGAGATCTTTGTACTGTTTGACTTGCATTTTAAGTGGTTTAATGCACACAAGAAGTCTGAAAGTATGGGTTGATTTGTTTTTATAAGGGTCAAGCACTAAGATTTTTTTCTGATTCAGCACACTTTTTCTTATCTTTCTTTTCACAGTGGCAGACCTTTGCAATAGCTTACAATATTTTATTTAACAGTTCTTTAATAGTGCTGTGGACAGGAGTTTCTGCTTTTACCAGGCATAATAGAACTGGTGGGACTGTAATGGAGTCAATACTTAATAGAGAGCCAATGTGGCTCTATCCCACCTCAACCATGAAGCCCACTGGATGATTTAGGGCCAATCATGGACTCTCAGCCTAACCTACCCCATAGGCTTGGTGTGAGGATAAAATGGGAAAGCGAAGAATTCCCTGCAGGAAAACAGGCAGGTTATAAATATAATAAATGAGGACATGAAAAAATGATGTGTTAATTGGCTGAATGCAGTATGGTCCCCTTGCTTTCTATTTAAAAAATTGTTCATTTATAGTAGTTTTAAATGATATATCTCTCATATTCTAGAGGCAACTAATCACTTTTAATTACAACTCTAGCATACCCAAGGCATTAGGATATCTATATAATACATCTATCTATAAATTAAAAAGCAATTTTATCAGGGCAAAATTGCTTGTAATTGCCCTGAATGCCTAGTAGACACTTTTCCAGTAGGAAACAACATTTAGGAAATAGTTGCAAATCTTTCCTATTTGGGTTTTTCAGTGGGATAGACTACTTTGGAAATTCTGGAATGTGAAAACCATAATAGCTTGCAGATCATGGGTATGGTAGCAACACACATTTCACTGCTTGCTTTGCTGTTATTGTAAGGTTTTAAATTTTGATAATGACGCTATTCTTTATTTATCCCTATATGTACTTTTACTTTTTTTGTAAGCCATCTTGACATTTCAATAGTAGGCAGCATAAAAATGGAAATGCAAGTGAATCAGGCAGGTGCAGATGAATGTAGGTGACTGCATTTAGGAACAAAAGGAGCACTTTGGAATTTGAAACCATCAAGGTATATAAATTTAGGCATGTCCAGGTTCTAGTGCTGAAAGAGCATAGGTGTGTTTTCTGTAAGAAGGGTGAAAAAAATGTTTGGTTCATTTGGATAAGAACTCACTAAAAATTAGCAGATCTTGCCATAAAAAGAATGGAAAGAACTTAGAAATGTCATTGTGGTAGAGACTGAACTTGACATATTTGTCCATCCAGGTCTAGTTCTTTCAGCAGGTAGCTCTTAAATTCCTGTGTATTCAGCCATGTTTGTGATCCAGAATTAAAGCTGCCACTTCATTTTTCCGACAGGTTCTTCATCTGCAGGTGAGCAGGCCGCCATGATCTGTCCATGCCCATGTTAGGAACAGTGGTACCTATTAAATCTGGACAGTGCAGATAGATGACAACTTAATCCAGTTCCTTGTTTTATAAGAACTTACCAAAGCCCACACATTTCATCATACACCAGACAGAAAGCACTTGAGTTTTTGTTTTCAAAAATCCTTCTTATTCAGTTCACATCTGTCAGTCAGCATGTGTGACAACCTCCAGCAAGTCAGCTTCCGGTGCCCATCCATGCTATTTGTAGCAGTAAAGACAGAACTAGAATAGGCTCTGCAGTCCCTGGCAGGATGTCCATTGTAATACTACCATCAAATGGCCCTGTATTTTTTCCAGCTTTGCCTGCTTTCAGCTTAGTGCACAAGTATAGAATCAGGAGCGCAGAATGTATATGCTTCCATATTGGAAGTGCCACCCTTCCTCATTCTTTAGGCTAGGCAGTGGTGGGATTTCTAGTCTAAAAACTAGAAAGTGATATAAGTGTCTTTGTGAAAAAGAAATCTCTTTTCATATTTATTCTCTTTATTTGGAAAAAGGGAGCTTGGGTAAGTTATCTCTGCAGCTCTGCTTTCTGTGCATGTGAGAATGCATTTCCCGGTTATGCCATGTTCAAATAGAGCCTCTTCCTCCTCTGCCTTTATCTTCCACGAATAAATTACATTGCAAAACTACTCCTGCTGAGATCCTAGGCAAGTCCTATTCTGTCTCCTGCTTTTGTTTTGTGTGTGTGTGTGTGTGAGTGAGCATTGCTTTTGCATTTGTCAACATTAAGCCTCATTTGCTGTGCATCAGCCAAACAACATGGCTGGGTGAATGAGGTTCTACAGTTTCTTTGCTGGCTTTTCTTCTTTTTCTTCTTCCTTCCTGCATCCACTCTGATGTCCAATTCCATGTTGTCAGCAGACTTAACCAGTTTGCAGTCAGCTTCTTGGAGCCATTTATATAAATTAGGCCTAGCAGGGGCTCCCAGAATTGCACAGCAATGAACATTACTTTGCATTTGTTGACTTTAATTTTCACATTGCCGTCTGTTGACCCAATTCTGTAGTAGCTTTAAACTCTTGGCTGCTTTTTGGCTGTTTTCTCAACCCTGCCAGCAAATTTCAGAAGTCTAAAAATTCTGTCTCCCTGGGTCATTTGCATAACCTAAAACAGTAGCAGGAAAGTCATATTTGCTGTCCGAATTTAGCAAGTTCAGTTATTTCATCTGCGTTATGTTTCTCTTTTGCTTGTTCTGTAGCCATTCTTATTTTACCTTGCCATTCTTATCTTGCCACCCTGACTCACTGCTGCTTTCCACTAAATGTGACACTTTTCTCTGGGGCATTTCGTAAAGCTGCCTGCAAAAGGAGAAATGGTTATGAAAGGAACCATGTTTTCCTAGGATCAAAACCTAGCTTTTGTTCTAGAACTGGAGAAACTTGTAGAACTGCCCTGAACATAAGAGCTGATTATTGCATAGCCACTCCCTCACCCATACGACTGCCTTGTTGCTGTGGCAGAAAAGTTGTACATTGAGTAAAATTCCAGCAGAGCGCTCCAGGAGAGGAATTGATGGCCCGGGTTTGACCCCTTCTCTCCACCAGAATTACAAAGAGAAATGTGAGGTCCTGTTACATAATTTTGGAATACGAGCTTCTCCTTTTAACTCACCCAGTTAATTAAATTTTGATTAGATAGTTCCTCCTGACCAGTGTGTGCTGTTTTTACTGGACATTCTGATGTTTGTACCTCCCTTCTTTCTGAACAGGAAGCATTTCCAGGGGCAATGTGATCGGCCTTAGTCTCTCTTGGATGAGAGAGCATCTATAACTTTTTTGTAATATTTGCACTCTCTCTCTCTCACACACACACACACACACTTACCACACAATCAGTGAACATGTGGGAAGGTAGGGTCACATCAGCTAGCTATACACCTGCTATGGATGCACTCTTGTAGCTTCATCTTTACAGCTGTGCATTCATTGGAATGTGTGGAAGGAGCCTTTATACATGTACACCTGTGTGTGTGTAGGACTTCTACGTGACTGAGAGGAGCAGTACACAAGTTCACAAGCTCCCCCTCCTACAGAGTTTAGTTAACTCTTAAACATACATGCAGTTTTCACCACCATCCTCTTTAGGCATTCGTTATCTCAGTAGCAGAGAGAACACTAGCTCACTGCTCTCCATGGAGAATGATTTTCTGAAGAGAAGAGTGCCCAATAGCCATGGAGGCTCCAGTGCAATTTAGAACACTGAGTTGCCACTGCCTGGAAGGCCTGGATGTTGTCTCATAAAGAGACCTCATCCAGTGAGGCAAGATCAGGTTATTATTATTTATTTTATTTTTTTCGATTTATATCCTGCCTTTCTCCTACAAAGGGCTCAAGGCAGCTTACATCTCCTCCTCCATCTTATCTCCACAACACAACCCTGTGAGGTAGGTTGGGCTGAGAGTCTGTGACTGGCCCAAAGTCACCCAGTTGGCTCCATGGCTGAGCGGGGACTAGAACCCAGAGCACCTGAGTCCCAGTCCCCTGCTCTTAACCACTACACCATACTGGCTCTGTACTACACCACACTGGCTCTGTAAGGTTAGAGGATGCGCAGCAACGTGAGTTGTGTTAGGACATCAGAGAGATCTCTGGCTGGTGTTGGCTAGAGTTCACCACAAAGAGCTGTTGTCTCAGCAACAGGCAGAGGCCTTTTGTGACCTTATGAAGTCTAGCTGACTTGTATCTACTGTTAACCCAACTCCGTCAAAGTAGCTTTTGTGCTTTTAAGTGATCCCTACCAAATTCTATGGATCCTGCAGCTTGGAGACACAAGAGGGATGCCTTTTGAATCTGTGCAATCTGATAAAACTACATGTGCTGCTCTGGAAAGTACCAGGTGATGCTCACTGGACAAAGACTTTTCCCCTTCTGTATCCTTCTCTGAGATAGAGGGAATTGACACCTAGGAAAGAGAGGCAAGTGGTCTATCCCTAAATAGATAAGTTACTTCTAGGGCATAAGTAAAATTTATTTATGAAACAATAAATGTTTTATTGATACATAGCTGACAGCATACTGACAATATTGTTTTGCATATAACAAATGGCATGTAAAATTTGTTTCAAAATATGGGGACAGAGCAAGCCAAAGGGCATATCAAATAGACTTTGGATTTCCTTGGCTTCCTTATGTCTTGATTTAGAGGGAAGAATGTTTTCAGAAGTAGCCAGATACATAAAACTGTGATGACATAATGCAAGCTCCCTCATACAGATACAGATACATTCTCTGCATTTTTAGGAGAAGTCTTAATATCCTTATTTTCCCTCTCCTGCCTATCTCCTCATTAGGCCTATTGCTCTAATTTGGAGATTATTTTTTTCCATGATTCAGTTAGATTAATTCATTTCTCTTGGGAAAGACAAGTTTGGTTGCCTTTCAGTACACGAGAAAAGTGAAGCCTTTACTGTAAACATGAATATGAAAGAAAAGCCTGAAGAGAAGAAATGCCCATTCGGGGGGGGGGGGGGGGGGCAGAAAGTCACCACATTTCTGGTGTTACTTTTCAGGGACAAAAATAGCAAGAACAGGTCCCAGCTGCTGGCCACAGTGGGTTTGAAAAGGTTATCAATACATTATAGCATATAAACAGCAGAGCTATTAGCTCTGAGCTGTGAAAAGTTTCTAACCTTCACAGCAAAAACCTTAAATTATTTTTGAAGTGTTAATGAAAGTCAGCTCACCAAAGATGGATGTGAAACAAGGAATTGCATCAGACAAATGGCAAGTAACATATTAATAGCTATTGCTTTAGAAGTTCCCCAGTGGGGAGGGGAGGTCTGAGGTGCCTAAAAGCCAGGAGCCTTCATATGAATCACTCTGGTGGAAAGAAAACCCAGTGCTTATTCATCAAACCAGCCCATGAGGAAACTTTTTTCTTCCCTTAATAGTTCTATGGAGGGGAATTGTACAGTAGATGGAGCCATTTCTGCCTCATTGCTGTAGCAAGTTGGAGTGGTTCTGTGGCCCTCAGCCTCAGGCAGCAGCAAGTGTGGGTTGGAGAGGATTTCATTTCAGTTTTGATAAGGATTTGCCAACATTTTCAAAGCTCCCTGTGTTCAGGACAAAAATTATCTGAAATTCAAAATAATTGACTGTGGAAGAAATAAAAATGAAAGATTGTTCATCCAAGTCTGAGGCTTTGAGTACTTGACTCTTAAATGTCTGGGTTTGAATCCTTCTGTATTCAGACTAACCTGTGATACTGAATTTGGGCTACTACTCTTTGGAGCTTTGCTTTGTTTTTACAGGCTGCTTGTATTTAACAACCGCACTGAAGGCCACAGTCCTCTCTGTGCCGACAATTACTGTAAAGTGTGAATGTGGCAGGCCGAGGGTGAGAATTTCACCTCAGGGCATTTTGAATAAGAATTTATCAACATTTGCAAAGTTCTTATATTCAGAGGAGAAAGACCTGAGACAAAAATGAAACAGGCAAAACTTCCCATCACTAGCAACAAGTGAAAAGAAGAAGGCAGGCAAGAGAACAATCTTGCTGTCATGGGAAAAACTGGATCCACAAACCATCTTTTTGTTGTTGTGCTATAAAAAAACATGTTCAGACTTCATTTCCCTGCCACCAAGGATTGTCCCCAAGAGAAAATCTCAGATGGGCCTCAGTGGTTTAATCTCCCAGTTATTCCATGTTCCAATAACTATTGGTTTAGTTGTTCTGTTCTCCATCAGTTTAATGAAAGGAGCAGGAAAACTGATGGAGCATCTGAGCTCAGGGCCTTCTGCAGATCGTTCCTGAGAGAAATAACATCTGAAAACAACTGCAGGCCAATCACAGATTTTGGTTTTAGCAAATAGAAGAGTATAATATATGCAACATTGCTGCATAGTTTGGCTTTTCTAAGTACATCCTTTTCCAGACCAATTGCACTGCTACACTAATCCATGGAAAGTGTACTGGCCAGAGCAGTGGAGTTATTTGGACTGGAGCTACACTCAGCCTGAAGCTCACAACTGACCATGGAACATGCTTTAAATCTCAGTCTAATACACCTAACAGAGTTATTGGGAAGATAAAATGATAGTGCTGGTGGGTAAAGCACCTATTTCATCCTGAACATCTTTGAGGAAGGGTGAGATAACAATACACTAAAGAGAGAGAAAATGTAATCAGCAACTGTTCCCATGGTCAATGAGTCTCTAAGCTCATTTGCATGATACTAGGGTACACCCTGGACATGCTGTTCATGTGCCCACCTTATTTGCATAATTGTCTTCTCCAGGTACAGCTTCTTATGTTGTCTGAACTTGGCATGTCCCGTGGCCTGTTGTAGGGTTGTTCAAAGCCAAGCTACCTTCATTGAGTTCAGGCAACTAGAGAAGTGGGAGGCCTTGAACTGGCAAACAGCACCTAAGACATTCACTACGGTTACTATTCTTGTTCCGTTGTGTTGTTCTATGCTGTCAAGTCCTCTCTGACCTATGACAACTCTAAGAAGGAATGCCCCCCAAAAAGTCCTTTCCTACACAGACCTGCTCAACTCTTTCAAGCTCAAGGCTGTATCTTTCTTTATAGAGTCCACTCATCTTATATTTGGTCTTCCTCTTCTTCTCCTGCCTTCAACTTTCCCTAGCATGATTGACTTATCCAGTGAACCTTGCCTTCTTGTGGTGTATCCAAAATATGACAGCTTCAATTTTTTAATTTTCGCTTCCATGGAAAGTTCTGGCTTGATTTGATCTAGGACCCACATATTTGTCCAGGCTATTTGTAAAGCATCTTGTTTTCCCCTGCCAGGTTTCTTTGCTGTCCAGCCTTTCATTTGCTGGGATACAGCAATCCTTGCCCCAGGCCAGGTTACTCTCACATAATTTTCAGTGAGGATGGAAGTGGTGCTAGTATGATCAGATGCACTTCTAGGATAGTGGTCATGTCAGAAATGCCGGACACATCACACAACTCCAGCAAAAATACCTGTTCTCACAATGTTGAATGTCCCACCAACTTCCTACAGTTTAGCCTTCAGAGGCTTTGCTCTCATCTTTTCCAGTATTTGAGCACATATGTACTGCATTTAAACAAAACACACACTTAACAAGACTATTCTCATACAGCAAGGATTGTTCCATCCTTTTCCCATTACATGGAGACAGGTATCTTTAGCACAAATACAGTGCTTAGAGAGAGAAGCATTTGCCCCAGGATTTTAAGAACAGTCTGAATATGTCCTTTGGTTACCTTTCAGGTTACGATCTTATAAGGCAACACAATTAAAGCAAATCACAGCAGTGTAGGATAAAATATGAGTATAGAATGTTACCAGTGCATGGATGTCTGTGGCCAGAATTTGTGTTAACTATACCAGAAAGATTTAACTAAAGACCAGACTTATCATGCTGTAGCAGAGAAGGTTGTCTTTGCCACAGACCTGCATTCATGAAATCAGTAAGCCTCTTCAAATTGCAGTTTTCCATCTTTAAAATGAGGGACTTGGCTTGTCCATCACGATTGCTCAGAGAATCAATACGCTTAAAATGGAATGCAAAGAGATTACATGCTATAGAAAGGTAGACCCTCCAACCCATTGAGTGGGACTATGGTTTTCTGCTCCTTGCATCAGTAAAAGGAAAAGGAACATTGTCTCAGTAGTTTAAAAGTTTTATGTTAGAAAAGGAACTTCCAAAAGAAAAATGTGTATTTTAAATTAATTGAATACTGCGCATAGCCCAGATGGGCTCACTTTAGTAGCTCAATGCCACAAAAGCAAATGCCTCTAAATCAAAAAAAAAAAAAAAAAAAAGCATGGAAGGAAGAGAATCAAATCTTATTTCAAATTTTCAATATTTGGTCTAGAACAGGGCTCCTCAAACTACGTCCTACAGGCCAGATACGGCCCACCAAGGTCATTTACCCAGCCCACCTCAGAGCTTTCAGACTCTTTTGGAGAAAACGATCTCCGAACGGTGTACCCAGAACAGTATGAACAGGCGTACTCTGAAACTCTTTCAGTTTTGGAGACTAGCAGAGAGCCGGCGCACATGCCAAATTGTGACGGCTCCCTTCAACTGTGCATGCATGGCTCTCTCTGCTAGCTCTGGCTAGCTCCTGCTGCTGTGTTGGTCTTGCTAGCATGAACTGTGCACGCACCGGCTGTTCCCCCTATTGCACGCATGCGTTGGCTCTGAATACAGAAGAGAGGTGCGAATATGGAACCTGACATTGACCATCTTATTAGCCAAAAGCAGGCCCATACTTCCCATTGAAATACTAATAAGTTTATGTTGATTAAAATTGTTCTTCATTTTAAATATTGGGAGTTTTTTGCACTACAAATATATGTGCAGTGTGCATAGGAATTCATTCATATTTTTTCAAACTATAGTCTGCCCCCCAACAGTCTGAGGGACAGTGAACTGGCCTCCTGTTTAAAAAGTTTGAGGAC
Organism: Varanus komodoensis; assembly: GCF_004798865.1. Lineage (NCBI taxonomy): Eukaryota > Metazoa > Chordata > Lepidosauria > Squamata > Varanidae > Varanus > Varanus komodoensis. Next base: position 1,297,382 of record NW_025335587.1, on the reverse strand, counting down.
CCCTGGTCTATAATCTAGAATTAGCCATAGGCCATTGCTACATCTAGTCTATTTATCAAAACTGTCTTGTCCACCCAGCTGATTCCACAAGCCAGACACACATACGTGCTCAAATGCATAGGACTGGATTCAGATTAGCCATATTTAGAGAAGCCATACTGAACTTGGTGTGTTTTAAGTCAGTTGTGACTAACTTAAATTCTTTTGATTGCAGTTATTCTACTCTAAGTATGTCTAAATCTGAATCAAACAGTAGGATTTCTTCTGAACATGCACTTTATGTACACCTGGGCCCTAGTTAGTTGTATGTATGAAAGGCTTAAGCAGAATTTTTTTAAAAATAAGAATGATTTTCAAGAGCTCCATCTATTTTACTCACAACCTGCTTTTCCTCCAAAGAGCTCAGACACCTGCCTTGTAGTTCTCTCGTGGCTGTACTGCAGAAGGCAGTCTCCCCAGTCCATTCATATAGGCTCTGCTCAGACCTTTAAGCCTGAGACATTAGGGGAGGATACAACGCTGTGACTGCATTCAGTGAATGTGTGACAAAGAAGGTGTGCATCTCTGAGCCATAAATAATATTTTAAGAGGGACTGGCTTTCTTCAACACCCTATCTGCTGTAATGTCAGATATAAATGTGTGTTGGGGGTGGAGGGTTGTTTCTAGTTGTTGCCGCTTTTGTTGTTACATGCCGTCAAGGTGTCACCAACTTATGGTGATCCTATGAATGAAATCCTTCCAGAATGTCCTATCCATGACATTCCTGCTTAGCTACTCTAAATTCAAGGCTGTGGCTTCCTTTATGGAGTCAGTCCTTCTCTTAGAGAAAATAAATACACACATACATAAATGGTGTGGTAAATAACACAATATCACTGTAACCTTTTCATACATAATAACAATGATGCAAGCTTTCTATTACCCATGAGACAGTGAAGGCTTTGTTGAATTTAAGTTCATTGCAGAGCTCACTGTATGGGCCAGTGTGTAATTATACAGAAGAGAAACCTTTCTTCAGTAGAGCAGCTTAAAGGCTCGGGATTTCTGCTTGCTGTGCCAGAGTCAATAAAAGCTTTGTCCCGCTTCCCTATCAATGAAGACTTCTCTGTCCTTATAAATCAATTTTACAGATTATGGATAACAAGGAGGGGCATTCATGATTTCCCTGGCTGGATGTAATGTCTTTAGGGTGCTATCCTATGCATGTCCAGACAGAAAGAAGTCCTACTATTCCCACGCACAGCCAGCATGTATAGAACTCTGTCCTTAGTGTCAGTAAATGAAGTATGAGGATAGTCACCAATCTGGGTTTTCTGCCAATTTATTGCATTTTAACCATTATTTTTAGGTCATGCTTAAAGCTCATGTCCTTTTTTTCTTTCTTTCACAGACAAAAGAGGAAATTTAGGCCATTCCATAATGTGTCATGAATCAAGTATCAGGCCACAACTATGCTAGTATAGAAATATATGAGTTCCTAAAAATAATTGTGCCTTGCAGGTCTATTCATTTGCCAGAGATTCTGGTAATAGTTCCAGAATTCAAAGAAGTTCCATTTTTCTTTTTCTTTCCTTTTCTTTTAAAAGAACAACTCGTTTCTAACTTTCATGGGGTGAGTTTATGTGACATGACACCCCATCCTGAGAATAGGCTATCATATATCGGTTGGTTGCTTGTGGAACAGCCCTCGGTCCAGACAACAGACCATTGGGCTCACTGTGGGCGGTTCTTCTCTCTTCTCTGGATTCCTCTGTTGGTATACAACCCCTATCTGGTCTTATTTCAGTGCTCCTATGTTGATCCCTTTATAGTCACCATAGCTTCCCCCTTTTTGCAGAGCTTGCTTTTCATGTTCTCCAAAGTGACGGCCGCTCCAAACTGCCTCCAAACTAGCTGTCACTGATTCACCATTCTGTGTGTGTGTGTGCAAACACACACCAAAGGTTTTGTTGAATTGTATGTATTTATTTATTGTTGGTAGATCAGCAATAATGCAAAGTACTGACTACAAGAAATTTAAAGTTATGAAAGAAGGCACTATCCATGCACTGTGGCAAAGCAAGGCTTCAAATTTATTACTTAACTCTTAAGTGGCAACAAAACCACAAGAACTTTGTTTGTGAGAAGGGATGGGAAGTAGATTCTTTAGGTTTTAAGTATGTATCTGATAGTGTTCTCTAAACCTTTCATCCTTTCCTTGAGACCCTAAGGCTCAGAATAGTGGAAAAGAATGTCCTGCCACATTTAGGGCCCCTTTACTTTTGACAGCTGTCAAAATAAGATATTCTTTTAACAGGGATTTTGATGGGGCTAGAAAGGCTAAGGAAGGAGTGAAAAGTGGCAGAAAATAATTTAAGATATGCATATGATCAATAATTTAAGATATGCAGATGATACCATACTACTGTCAGAAAGCAGCAATGAGTTGAAATGTCTGTTGATGGTAGAGAGATAAGAAAATGCAAGAGCAGGACTGCAGCTGAGCAGTATGAAAACAATAATCATCACTGTACTAACAATTATGCAAAGTTACATGAAAAAACTGAAGTTCTGAAAGTTTTTGGATACATTGGCTCAGTCATCAATTCAAAGAGAGACTGCAGCCAAGAAATTCAAAGGAGACTAAGACTTGGAAGGGTAGCAATAAAGGAACCAGAAAGATAAGGCCAAGATCAAGGCCAAAGCCAGGATCATCCACGCAACTGCATTCCCAATCACAATTAAAAACATAGAAACATAGAAACTGAGCGAGTCAGAAGGGGTCTTCTGGGCCATCTAGTCTGACCCCCGGCTCCAACCGGCTCTGCTCATGACATGCCTACCATGTGCATGTCTTAGCCTCATTGATGGGGCTTCGATCACCTCCAATGGAAGCCCATTCCATACCCTCGGGGTCATAACTCTCAGGAAGTACTTCCTGGGATCCAGATTGAACTTGTTTCCTTGAGCTTGGCAAAGAAGATGATAGGAAGAAGATAGATGTGTTTGAAATATGGTGCTGCAGGAGATCTTTCAAATATCCTGGACTGACAAAAAGACAATTAATTGGGTTCTAGATCAAATGAAGCCAGATCTTTCCCTGGAACCAAAAATGATGAAGCTAAAGCTGTAATACTTCAGGCAAATTGTGAGAAGGCAAACCTCACTGGAGAATAATGCTAGGGGAAGGCAGAAGTAAAGGAAGAAAACCAACCACAAGATGGATCAATTTCATAAGGGAAGTCACAGCCTTGAGTTCCTAAGAGCTGAGCAGGGCAACAGGATATTGTGGAGGGGACTGAGTCATTCCTCACCGTAAGTCAGAGACAACTTGATGGCATGTAACGACGACAGGTAGAGCTAAACAGGTTTGTTTGTTTGTTGACAGCAACACAAGCAGCTGTGAAATCTCTCAACTACCAACCATGGTGGTTGTGGTGGTGATATTATAAAATGTGTACATATTTCTGGCACAAAATATATAATTAGGTGGTGAAGCTGTGATGGCCTCTTTGTCGAGCTTCTTGGGCACTTTGCAGAGGCTCCCACTGGCTGTCATGTTGGAGATCACAAAAAGTCTGAAACAGACACGGATAAAAGCCATGGTGACCACTGTAGCAGGAGAGAGCGAGCAGTGATGGTCACCCCACGGTGTTGCTTGCTCACTTGATGGAATGGCTGACCCTGGCAGTGGCTACTTCTAAGGACCTATGATCAGATTGGTATGCAGAGGTCGGATGATATACCAGCCCACTGTGAGCTCAGCAACTCCTGCAGCAAGTCATGGACTATCAGGGTGCCTTCTTGCTGGTGCCTTCAAAATAAAAACAAGCATCCCCTGCCCAGCATAATAAAGAACCACATGGGATGGAACAGTCTCACTTTACTGGATATTGTCTATTATCTTTAACATAGTAAAGGAAAATATATAGGTAGACTATCCTGCCAAGATTTGAAGGGATTCTGGTGTCCTCTGGGACATCATCACAATGTCCATTCTGAGCACTCTAGCACTTTTGCCCACCTCTTCTGGTTGCTTGTTTCCTTACCAGATGGTAGGAAAGGAGTAAATGGGCAGATTCCTTTTAGATTAAAAAAAGCACACACATTTCACAGAAATCCTCTCATGAGCTGAGCAGCCCAATCTGCAAAAATATTTTTTAAGGAAAGAAAAAGCTCACAAGCCATTACTTTCATGCCATCGACTTGTCATCCCTTTTCATTCTCCCCCACCTGCTGTACTTTATACTGGTGGCAAGTTTTATATGTTAATTTGTTTCTATGACTCCTTCTAACTTCAGTTGGGAAAAAGGTACCTGAATTGGTTCCTCATAATGCAGTTAAGTCCATTTCTATATGGCACAATATCACCACTACACTTCTGTGCAAAAGTATAGCATCCCTCTCGAACAGTGGTCCCCAACCTTGTTGGCACCAGGGACCAGTTTTGTGGAAGACATTTTTTCCATGGACCGGGGGGCAGGGGGATGGTTTCGGGATAATTCAAGTGCATTACATTTATTGGACACTTAATTTCTATTGTTATTACACTGTAATATATAATGAAGTAATTACAACACTCACCATAATGCAGAATCAGTGGAAGCCTCCCCACAACCTGCAGCCTAGCCCTTACCTGCTTTCTGGTTCCCTCACCGCTTGTATGCACCCTTCCGGGCTTCTCCATGGCACTTGGCGCCCAGCTCTGTGGCTGCTGCTACTGCCCTTCCTCCTTTCAAGACTCAAGACCCAAAAGGGCCCTAAAGATCATCTGTACTTGCAGCCGCTCCCCAGAGGTGATGCTAGCACTGGGGAGTGGCTGCAAATACTGAGGAAGCCTCGTTTGCTTGCTCACCCCTCACCTCCTGCTGTGCAGCCCAGCTCCTATCAGGCCACAGACTGGTACCAGTCTGTGGCCTGGGAGTTCAGGAGGGGACCCCTGCTCTAGAAGGAACTAGACTACTTATGCTGGCCCTCCGGTTTTCCCAGCCTACAGCTAGATCAAGCCAGGATAAGCAAATTTATTGAGCTGTACATTTGAACCAAAGGAAAAACCCTTGGTACACATGCAGTAGTTGGATGGCTGGCCACCGAATTTTTTAAAGTGGAAAAATAATGAGCTATTACAGATTCTAAAGCTACTGGCTGTGCCAAAATGAGTTCTTAATTTAACTGAACCAATACCGTGTAGCTTTATTTCACCTTAACTGGTTTCTGCCCTGTTAATTAACTTTCTTCTAGTGAACACTGGATAGTTTATCTTAGATTTTAACTAGCACTGTTATGATTATGGCCTTGCAAGTAAGAAGCTTGTTTATCAAGTCACCATGATGTTCAATAAATATAAGTTCTGAGGAGCAGCATATTATTTTCTCTGTGTATTTGGCTGCACCCATAATTATTTCCTTACCTGATGGGAACCATAAACTGATCTAATTATGGTTCACTGAAATGCTCATTGATAATAGCCTGCATCTGAAAGGTGCGTTATGAGAGTTGGGGGTTTGGTAGGTGGGGGTTGGCCTTATTAATTATCCAATTATAGCACTTTGTGTATCCATTAAGACAGAATTAAACTGTACACAAATGAAGTTTATGTAACATGTTCTCATCTGGCATAAATATACAAAAGGTAGGGTATATGGAGCACAGTGTAAGGCTGCTTTTATCTGATGTAAAATGGAAACTTAAAAGAGCTATTCAAATTTCTCCTAGAAAATTTAGGTTGAACCAAAATTTCTGGGTTAGTCTACTGAAAATTACTGTTTCAATGTTGTCATAAGCCAGTGGAATAGAAATTCCCATCATCAATAGCCCATCAAAAATGAGTAATATTACAAAAGAAGTGACACCAAAAGTAACGATGTGTGACTTACTGGTAGTGTTCTAACAACGTGGTTTGACCAGAGAGTATGCAGAGAATGTTTTATAATTAAAGCCCAGTCAAAATAAAAAGAACCGGCTTTGATACCATAACATGTGGATTTGGACCCATAAGCTGATTAAACTAGTAGAGTGATGAATCTCATGTTCTGGAAGATTGGAGAAAAGCTATATTACTAACACCATCAGATACATAATAAATACAATAATGGTTAGATCTTGAGTTTCAATGTGTGGATTATGATCTGACCTTTACATTTGCCTGTCTTTCACTACTAGAATTGATCGTACCTCCACATAAAGCACACATCTTTTAATAAATGCCCATTATTTAGCCTTTTTGTCAAAAATCTGCAACTTGATATGAAAATTTCTTTCTATCAAGGATGAAAGAGGCAGCTAGCACACTCCTTAGTGCTAAGGATGATTGAGTGGGCAAGAGCGGCCAGAGCATAATAAAAAGAAGGCAGAGATTCAAACTGTGACTTCAGGCGATTGCGTCTATAGATCTTCATTAGAGCTTTATGCCTTAAAAAGTGGTAATGGTTCCAGTGATTTAAGGAAAACCACTTGGAGTTGCATGCTAACATTTACACCACCATTTCCCTGTAATAGAAAGACAATTGTGAATAGTAGCAATAGTTGCAGTTAATAATATATTATTACCAATGTGTCGGACACTTTATAGAATAACAAACATAAGGGTGACCTAAAGAAAAATATGTGTTCAGTTTACTTTGTTTGGTTGCAGAGGATAAGGCTGCTGGGATGTTTTCTGAGATCAGAAATGATCTTCAGAAGCTCATAAAACCCTTCTCAAAGGAGAGGTGAGCTTTAAAAGTCCCCCTATTCTACTCCAGTTTGAAATAATACATCTGGAAGAGCAGAATACTTGATTTCCTTCCTGCCAGGAGCCCTTCTATTAGAACCACCTCCCAAACCATGCACCAGCAATGGCAGGATGTGCAATGAGGGAAAGAGCTCATTTCCTCCACCCTGCCTTTCTCCGTGCTTTTCATCAAGCTGTCTTGCTGATCAACCAGGTGGAATAGCAGAGGCACCTGCTTCAAGTGAATTCCCATGGTGGTGTTAATGCACTCTTGGTGCAGACCCCTGTGCCAGGCTTCAAAAGGCTTCCAGATGGACCTTCTGCAAAATTCCATCCATGAGGCAAGGCAGGACAACGGCATCATGAAAACCTCCCCTGCTACTTCCTACATACATGAAATAATCCCATCTGTTTGGATGGTCGTTTGGCCAAAACCCAAGTTGGGTGCCTTGGCTGTGCTAATGGAGCTGAGATAGCTCCCCCTGGCCCCAGGGAGAGCAGAAACAGGCACGGAAAGGATAAAAAAGCGGCAGCCAGAAAAGACAGGATAGGCCACAATGAAGCTAGGATGGAGGTCAGTGCTGAAGGGAAATAACAACACCTTGACCACAGTGGATGTGTTTGTATATGCTATTGGTCAGCCTTGCAACAATCCTGTAAGGCAGGATTATCCCCATCCCTAGATTGCATATAGAAGCTAAGAGTGAGAAAGAGTGGCTGCCTGAAGTTGGACTTCTAGATCATTGTTTGGAGAAGAGGGCTCTGGACCTCTGGATGTCCTGCGCTGGTGACATTCCAGACAGCAGCACATTTGAAACAAGACAGCTTGCCGAATGTTACTTCCCATCTTGAGTTGACTGAAGAGGTGTTCTGGTTTCAGACTGCTTGAAGTTTTGTTTATTTAAACTATTTCTTTAAATACCTTTCAAGGCAGGAGCTATCCCAAGGCAGCATATAGAGCAGGGCAGTCCAACTTTTTGTACCTCGAGGACCCGCTTGAGGATTTCGACACAGAGCCGCATGGGGCCGCAAAGTGAATTACATTTCCATACCATAAATTGAAGTGCTCATAATATATTTATTTAACTTAAGATACACAATTGATATATTTAATTAACCATTAAACATGGGAGAAAATTGCTGCTTACTTTTAAGATGATGTGAGGACTAATTGAGTAACAGGCCCACTCCTTCTCCAACCACAGCCCTAGCACAATGACTGCTTCTCTGGGATGGCCCATCTCTTTCTTCCCTGTTTCTCACACCCAGAAACCCTCCCATGTGACTGCCTGGTCCCTCCTTCCTTCTTGGAATTGGCACACAGAGCCTCCTGTGCTTGAGTCAATGGACTCTTCCCAGCATGCCCCACCCACTCCTGCTGATGTGCCTTTGTGCTTGTTAGCTGGAGAGCCACAGCGCATGCTGGGGTGAGCTCTTGTAAGGCCGCCAGGCTGGCCTGCTCTGTTCCTGACCCTCAGGAAAATAGCATAAGCCACCTTGAGTGTGTGTGTGTATGTGTTTGTTGAATTTCTCTACTGTCCAATAGTGAAAACATTTTTCTTGCAGAAAAAAGGCAGAATATAATTTAAGTAAATAAATCAGTAAAAACAACCTTCTAGAAATTGTTCAGATGCTGAGTTACTTCCCAGGTTTTGCCTTTATGTTGGAATTCACATAACACTTCGTACATAGATTGTCACGTGTTGTGGCTTTCCCTTGCACATAAAGGAAAGCATGTAAGCTGTAGAGTATACATTTATTCCTCTGTCAAAAGGTCTTAGAATGGTGTAATGTTTAATCCTGGGCACAGGGTTTTATTTGGAGTCCAGATGATGTTGTCTTCCACTTGTAACCTTCCCTTATTTTTCTTCTTCCTTTTTTTCCTTACTCTGAAAAATGTTAAGAAAGAAAAGGAATAGCAGTACACTGTCTTTTGCTTGGTGGTGCTCGGAGCCCTCCCATTCCCATGGCCTTACAAGACAGCACACATCATATCTTGTTTCTTGGTGACTAACTGTCCACCTGTCTACGTAGCTTTCTTAGAGGTGTCACCCACCATCTAGAAAATCCTTATCCACACATTTTGGGAGGTAGAAAATGTGGTATGTTTTAAATCCCTCCTGGCTTTTAATTAAGGGTTCAGTCTTATATATGTTGAGACAGAAGCAAGTCCTACATCTCCCAGTATTCTCTAATCAGTCATGGTATGGAGAATCCGTATAGGGGTTAGGGGATTTTTTCTGCTTGACTATATGTGAGATTGTACCTTTTGTAATTCATCATATGCAACTCTATCTTAGGGTTTCTTGCATTGCTTTTATTGTTTCTATAGAGTTTTAAATGGTCTATTAAGCAGTAGATAATTATTATTAATCAATAGTCCTAGGAGCACAGGGAGCTGCCTTACGACCCTTGCTCCCTCTAGTCCAATATTGTCAACACTGCCTGGTAGTCCTTTTCCAGGGTTTCAGGCAGGAATCTTCGCAGCACTACCTGGAGATGTTGTAAATCGAACTGGAGAGTTTCTGCATGCCAAACTGACCCTTTGCTTCCGAGTCCCTCCTGTCTTGCTTTAGGTCTTCCTTCTTACAATCTTGCGCATGTTTACTCAGAAGTAACTTCTACTATGTTCAACGAGGCTCATTTCCCAGTAAGTTAGGAACTGCAGGATGGAACATTGTGCAATGACTTTCTAAGAGACAAACTAGCAGTCTAATATTTGATCCCATCTACTTCAGCCTCCATGTGGCTGGGCTGACACCTCTAATGTGATGCTCATGGGTGGCAATCTATCCTCAAGTACCTCACTTGAGGCATCCACATGACAGGTGGAGCAGGCTCCCTCAGGAGAGCTTGGCCCAGCTTGGCCCACATCTTCCTGCTCTTGGAGTGGGGTGGGGCATACTGGGACAAGCTCAGAGGCCACCACAATCATGCCCATGCCACTACTGGAATCCAATGGGGGGAAGGAGGGGCTCTGAGTGGCAAGAGGGTGCAGAACAAAGCCTCATGAGCTGTATGCTGGGCCACATGATATAGAGCATGTGGCATTAACAACAGCAAAACAGCAATGGCAGCAACCAATCTAGAAGAAAACCCCAAATCATCACAAAAGAAAACCTACAACACAGCTGTAGCTACAAACCAGTCCACTAAGACAGTGCTGGGAAGGCTGCCAAAGTAAAATAGTGAGTTTTCAGGGTACTTTTAAAAGACTGCAATGATACAGCATGGCAAACTTCACGTGGTAACTTATTCCTGAGGTTTGGGGCCACTACAGAAAAGGTCTGTCTTGCAGTTGCCCACCTAACTATCCTAACAGGGCCTTTTTGTGAATTTTAAAGTGCAGGCTGTTATGGGTGAAGGTGGTCCTTCAACATGTCTTGGTGTGCACCATAGGTGTAATATGCACAATAAGGCATATCCAAGAAAGCAATACCATAATGAATGTTACTACCCAATTTGAGATTGGGAGAATGGCCAAGACTATGGCCCCATTGGCTATAGTAACATCCATCATGGTTAGCCTTCTACAAGCACATCATAGGCACTGTATGTGCCCAGAAGATATCAAGGTATCAATGGCAAGTAAGTCATGTTGTCCTCTGACATAGTCTATTTTGCTAGTGGAATCATAGAAATGAGGTTATTAAAATTCTCAGCCAAGGATTTCAAAAATTGTACTATGTCCCTTTTGTACCATATTTCAGACTCTCTTGCTTTTAGTCTCTGAATAAACCAGAAGGGGGTGGAGAAAACCAATAAACTCTTTACGCCAGTGCACTTTCAGGAAGGACAATTTGTATTTCACAAGCATTTCCTGCCATGGTATAAATTATTTGGAAAAACTGATACTGCATACATTAGGGAGTGTGATTCCTCCCCCTCTTTTTTCATCCCTTTTTTGTTCTGATTAGACAAATGAATCATGCAAGCAAGCATTCCCTGTGATGCCGCTAATTGATGGTACGGTATAAAATTGTATGGCAGTGAGCAAACACTCTCAGTCTCCCTGTACTTAGCTGCATTGGCCCACGATTAGCAGAGCTTTGAAATCCTGAATTTAAATTACCATTCTTTTGACTGCTGTTCATGACGTTAATTAGCTGTGTTAATTGGTTGTTTTGATTCTGGAAGAGCAGCCTAATCCAACTTTATTTTTTGGAAAGCCAAAATTATTAGGAGTTTGGCAAGAACATGGGGAGAGCTTTCTTTAGTACTTTCGAATGCCTCCATCTTCCCCAATTTTTGTGGGCACAGTTGTGGCTGTTGATGATGGGATTCTTTTCGAAGCCCCCAGTGTGAATCATCAGCACAGGAGTCAATGGTGCATGTCTGAATGTGTTTTCCAACAGAGATCGGTGAGACATTGTTGCCTCCAAATTATTGAATTGCTGTAGACAAAATTCAGTCATGCCAAGATGGTTTGCATTGTAGAGGAGGCCTAGCAGATTAATGGAGAGGTGCTTGAAACCGTTTAGCTGGCGACGTTTCTGTTACAGCCACACAGCATGTGGTCCAGAATGGAGATAATAGGTCTGAAGTCATGATGGTCCAAATCATCCAGCCAATGCAATCTCATGATTTTCTCATAGCAAAGCAAACCAGAGGATGGTCATAGTCATACACCCCATACAATTCCTTGTTATAGGTAGCATGGGACACTGCTAGACAGCTGTTGCAAACAATTGCTGGAGAATGATTTTCTTGGTCTTATTCTGTACAGAACTTTAAGTGTGGAGACATGTTTATAGCAGTGATACACAACTCCTCCATTCATGGATTTCTCATATCCCTGTTACACTTTTACTGTGCCACTTGCCTTTCTCATCCCATATCTAACTTTGTCCAGAGATATCTTTGCTGTCCAACAATGAGCTCAGGTAAAAGAATTGCTAGGATTTCTGGAAATGGAATCCCGGTCAAACACCTGGTTATTCTATCACACTCTTAAGCTTAGTTCATATATTCAAAGGAGTAAATCAAAAGTTGAGGCAAGCTGAAAGAGTGCCAATAACTCAAGGCAGTATCAAGGGCTCCTTATTCTTCTTTCTTTCATGTAGACAATAGCAGGGTTGGTGTGCTATAGTTTTGTCAGTCTATGCTGAGTTTTCTTTGAGCTGAAATAAACTCAGCAGATCATGTAATGGGACACCTGTTTCATTCATGAATCCGCTATTTGCACTGAATTGCAGAAATGTTTCTGTGGTTCTTTGCAATTAGGCTTCATAGAATTATTCCTACCACCTTCATTTTGTTTAACATGTATTCATTGTTAACTATATGCAAAGTACTATACCGCAGTGGTTTTCAACTGCTGGTCTGTGGACCGGTGCCGGTTCACGGAAGATTTCCTGCTGGTCCATGGGAGTCCCGCATCCCACTCATTGTGCATCGGAGCTAGGGCTGGCTGTGCTCCTCCACCTCTTCCTTGATTGACATCAGATTCGCAGATGGTACGCTGGTGCTGGTGGGGGGCGGGCGTGGGGAGGGGAGAGACAGCTTACTGGGTGCCAGCTGGAAGCCACGCCACCCCAGTATTTTGTTCTTTTGTTGGCATTTTTTGTTACTTGGTTTCTGGTTGTTCTGGAGAATTTCCATATTAGTGGTATTATGTTTGGAAACTAATACACAGAATACTGTTTCTGCCTCAGTGGTAGTTGCTGGTTCCCAGCTGTGGAAAGGTTGAAAACCACTGCTATACAGCAAAGGTGGGCTACTTCTAAAACAATTCAGTATCCATCCCAGCATGTTTTAAAATTACAAAATGAAAAGTGTATATTGATGACATTTCAAGGGTTAATGCAGAATGCCTTATTTGAACTTGCTGGTCCACTAGTAGATGGCAGGAATGGATGAACTTGTCACTTTCTCCCAAATTCAGTTAAAAAAACCCCTTAAGTTCTTCCCTTTCTGAATTTAGCAATTCTGGTAAATTTTTATCAAAACTGAAATTTTCACACATCTGCTCAAGCTAAATTGGACAAGTACACCAGTTCTTAACATGGTAAAGAATTTTGTAGCTGCCTGCCATGTAGCTGTTAAAGATGAGGTGTCTCTGAGGGGAAAAAGGTTCACAGTCATAATTCAGCATCATAAACATGGTTTGGATACATATTTATTCAATCCCATATCTTTAAAAGAATAAGCAATCAAACCTTTGGGTCTGGTTGAAGCAATCAGTCAGTTTCTCTCACATTCACCCTTTTAAATAACCCTCAAGACCTCTCCATCTCTTTTGTGAAAGAACTTGCACATTATGGTAACTTCTTACTGAAACAAAATAAAACAAAACAAAACAAAACACAAGCCAGTCTAAATTCTTACAAATACTGGCAGTGTGCCTTCTGTCCCTATCAGGAAAGCCAAGCAAAACTGTTTCTATCCAAATGGTTGTCTTACAGCTCAAGGGACAAGCAGCCAAATAAAAAAAAAATTCTTGCTTAAAAGTGAAGGCAAAGATGTGAGAACTAAGATTCTGACAAATGATTAGTGGGAATGAAATTGGGGAGCCCTGGAGGTGCAGACAGCGTGAGAGTTGGCATTTCGCTTCTCTTGCTATAATGAAGTTCTAAACCTTGCAAGCCCTTCCCAGCAGATGCCCAGATAATTGTCCTGTTTTCATTCCTTACTGAAAACAAAAAGTAACTATTTTGCTTTCATAATTTCAGTTTGAAAACAGTCTAATGAATTGCTTTGGTGAATTCTATGTTTTCAATCTGTCCTTCTGAGTCATCCTGCAGCAATGTCATTTTGTGTCATTCCAAAACATAATTTTGTGACAAGATTCTTTTGCATTGGGTTTGGAAAGAAGCCTGAAGAACAGCCTTTTCATCAGATTACACCTCCAGCTGCTTGGGTACTTCTTGATATTTTACAATGTTGCCAACCTGGCCATTAAGTCTAAATGTGTTTGGGAGAATGGGGAGAAGTACCTCTTAAGATCTGCTTGAAAGGCTGTCTGTAGCCCCAGGCAATTTGACTGACATATGCATGACCTTGGTCTTTTTAAAATACAAGATTTTTATTTCCTGTCCTTTACATGTGGCTGTTTTTATTTTTTAAAAGTAACAACAATACAGTCTTCATAATAGCTTAGCTTCCTTCACACATTCTCCTAAAAGCACCTCCAAATAATAGCAAATATGGTTGCTGTGGACCAGTCTTTTGGCATTATGTATCTGTCACTTTGGAATCTCTGAGTTTCTTTTGGGGAAGTAGCAGTTGGCACACCGACTCTTCTGAACAGATCTGAGTCCTTTGCTCTTAAGAGTGACATTGGGCACATCTAACCATTAAAACATGATATTGTTTCAGATCTTTAGAAGAGAGGTAGGGATCTTGAGCCCACACAATCCCATTCATCAATAACATGAGTCTGGATTAATGCTGACTGCCTCCTGAGGTGTCCCTTCCCTTCTTGCCCTTAGGCTCCAAAACATGGGTCTCTTTGTAATGCTGATCTTTTTTGGGAAGCCACAGCTGCAAGGCAAAGCAACTCTAAAATCTCTCTAGAAAGATGAATGATAAGCCTCTGCTCATGTAACGAGTGCTGCACCCAAAATGGGACTTCTTCCCCTTCCCTTTCAGTAATGCTGTAGGCCCCACCCTCAGGGTAACTCCTGCTCGAAAGCAGCTAGCTGGTGAGACCACTGCAAGCCCTCTATCTGGGGAGCTTGTTTCTCCTCATGTTTTGCCATGGGGTCAGGGACTAGGCAAGGCAACAGCTCTCCCTCCCTCCCTCCCTTCTTGGACCCCTCCTGTCTCTTCCAAAACATCTCTGGTTGGCCTGAGAACCTGTGGGCAGCAACCTTATGGGCATTCCAAAGCCCACTCCCTCTCCCTGAGTTTTCAAAGCTCCTATCACCTACCCTCAAGGTTTGCTCAAAGACTGCCAAGAGTGGCAGTCTGGTTCGCTCACTACACTTAGAAATTAGCAAGTACATAGATGCTATGCATGTGTTTCAAAATATTTATGTACTTGTATCAGGTGGAAGAGTTGCTTCACCAGCCCAACCCTCTCCTCCAAGAGCCCCATCCTATCAATACAATATCTGAAATAGGAGGCAGGATGCAATGGAGCACTGATTTCTTTCCATCAGTGGAGAGTCCTGCTAATTCCCTAGCTCAGTTGGGTCTCACCACTTATTCAAGGGAAATTAGCATTTCCTAGGAGCAGCCCCAGAATGGGCGAAAAATTTCCTTTCTGGGAAGATTTGGGTCAGCAGAGCTCCCTTCTACACACACCCAAACAGTGGTCTCAACAAGCGAGACATTTCTGCCCAAGCTCTCCGTATAAAGAAGACACCGGAGGTGGCCGGGGGGGGGGGGGGTCAATTCTAGCCATTTTTACCAGACTGTAATCTCTAACTCATTGGCATACACTCCAAACCATCCACCTCATTGCTAATTCTGCCCTTATACTCTGGATTTCTTCAGACCAGTTATAGCTGTGACATAGATGTCGTTTCTATTCTATATATTTCAGTGTGTGCTAAACTTGTGGTACTATTCTGAGGGAAGAGGAGTGTCTTCAGTAGGGTGGTGGGCCGAGGGGAGGGGGTGTTGCAAGAGGAAGGGTCCTATTGGTCTTTCCTTTAACTGAGTTTCCTAATGCACACATGTGAAAGTGTGAATCTGTGAATAACACACGCCTCTCTCATTGCTTCAAGTGCTGGGTGAGGAACAACTGAAAAAGTGCCAACATACATGCATATTCAGAAATAATTTGTCTTCAGCAGTGCTTCCTGCTGCAAAATTCAGCATGAGAGAGTAGGGTTTACCTTGGCTTTGAGAAATATTATGCTTTACATTTTTAAAAACTCTCACCCTGCCTCCGTACCAACCAAATGTCACAGCTTCATGAATGATGAAACAGCTTAATGGTGTCACAGCTTAATGAAAACAAAAGAACATGAAACTAAAAGGACCATTTTCCTTTACATATCACCTTTCCAACTCTTCCTATTTCATCTAGAATTGCATTTCTGTGTAACACAGGATCACATTTTCAACACAGTGGAAACTACATTGTATACATTAGCATGTGCTCCAATAATGGTAAATGCATTTTGCATAAATACGGTGATGGGGCTTCCCGATAATTGGAAGCTCTAATATAGATCCTCCCCAAGAAGGATCTATGTGGTTTTTTGGCTTGCATGTCTAGCTTTTAATCACAAGCAATAATCTTACCAGCATTCTCCAATCCCAATGCTCTGGATGGAGGGTTTTGATATTGCAAGACAGTTCAGTGCCCTTTGCTACTTCTCTCTGCCAGAAGCAGGAGCATTAAAAGTGGCGTAGTGGTACCTGTGGGATTTGGGAGGGTGTAGCATTGGGTGGTTGCTTGGAAAACGCTGGGGGTTCAAGACCTTCTGTCTTCACCACTGTGTGCCACATGCATCACTGACTGCTGTTCTCCAGCACTTTCTGTGACTTTGGCACCAGAAGAGAGGAAAGCAAAATGACATAATTGTTATCAAGCAACAGTATTACTATTGTGGGTAGGGGTGTTCTTTTGATTCAGCCAAATTTGAACTAGCTTATAGCCCTTCTGTCCTATTCTGAAATTTTACAGATTTCAGGCCTAGGGGAGGGAACTGCAGTGCTATATGTGATTCACACACACATTACACAAAGCACACGCACAATCCACGGAGGAGGAACAAATTACCTCCTCCAAAATATGAAGGCACTACTTCTGGAAAAAAAACACACACACACGCACACTACTGTAGCAGGCCCTCTGAAATGTCTCTTCATAACTAGGGCTACCTTTGTGCATACCAGTTGCCCACAAAGAGCATAGTGGGATAAGCCCATAATTTTTGGGAATCCTCTGCATTGGAAAGGCTGGTGTTTGTCAGACTGTTGGAGAGTGATTCTGTTGGGAAACAAGACGTGTGCTCCCTCAGTGGCTTGTTTCACAGCAGAGTCACTGTGACATTAGCAATGGCACACACTTCTGGTGGCAGCGGAGGCCAATTCCAGCAGTGGCCTCTTCTGGTGCAGGAAGGGTGTGGACACTGCACCCTTCAACCCCTGGAAGTTGAGCACTTGAGGATATGGTTTTGTATCATGTTCTTCCAGTTTTAGATTTCCGTGTTTCTTTTTTTCAGGTTGTTCAAGGGCACAAGAAATGAAGGGATGAGTATGTGCATAAAAGGCTATAATTCTGTGCACAGAGACCTAGGAGTAAGTCCCATTGAAATCAATATGGCTTACTTCTGAGCAGACATGTATTGGATTGCACTGCTTGTGTCTGTGCATCTGTGTGAGCATCTTAGTGTGAGCACTCTTCTCTGTAGGATTGTATTGATCTGCAGGGAAGATACTGTGCAGCTTTTAGCCTGTAAATTTTATTTTCAGCAAAGTGCCGGGGAAAGTAATCCAGCAAATCTGGCAGGTTCTCCACGACTGGGGAAAAACTGACAGTTTCTGTGCCATTTTTTCAAGCTCTTCCCATCCCCCTCAACCTTTTTTTTAATACTGTGTGGGACGACTTATTGGCAGGTAGCTCAGTAAATCAGTTTGAATGTACCACTTAAACGACTTGATATCACTGTTGATTTGATGGCGTTGTGAAAACAGTGTCAATGAAGCTGTACATATCTGTGTATAGATGAGTGTCTTTTTGGAGATGCTTTCTGAATGCTTCTGGAAGTAAAAGGACTTGTCATTTAAAAAGTTGCATGAGAGGCACTTACCAGTCAAAATGACACTGTGGACCTGTGGGGCGAGAACGCTCATCGGGAAGACACCAGCAGTCGCGGCTGTCAGTCAGTGTGTCTGAGCTGGAGGCGATCTAAGCACTCACACTAAAAGATGGCTTGTTGTCAAAACTGGGCTAAGGCAACCAGCATATAACAGACACCATTTGGCTAAACAGAAGGGGCTGGCTTGGGGAAGTCAGCGCATTTCTGGATCATTGCTATAACCTAGGGCAACCATCCTCAACCTCTCTTAGACTGTAACTCCCAGATCCTTTCAGATCGCTAATATGCTTGATAATTTTATTAATAATATCTTCTACCAATTTATCTGGAACAGATGTTAAGCTAACCACTGTGTAATTCCCTGTTCCTCTTCCATCTCATTTTAAAATCTGGTGTTACAGATTATTTTTTACTATTTTCCAGGGCTCTGGCATGGAAACTGATCTTGTGAACAAGTCCCATTTTTTAAACTGATTACCAATTTGCAGAACTGTCGGGTGAATGCCATCTAGATATGGTGGTTTGTTTACTTTGAATTTGCCAGGTGAGCCTAGAATGCCATTTCACTGAATCTACTATTTGCCTCAATTTCTTGGATTCCTTTCTTTAAAAAATAACTTTGGGTATCTTTCAATTTCCTGAAGTGAAGATTGAAGCAACTAGCAGGTTCAGGTTCACTGCAATATCTCCCCTTAGCACACCTTTCACTCCCATTGGCACAACCACCTTCCTAGTATAGTTTTACTTTGAGTATATTTAAAGTTTACCGATTGTCTTAAATGATTTCACATATCTGCTCTTCATATTCATATTAGGTCTTCTTGCATTTCTGGTACCGAGTACTCCTCCCTCTATTAAGACAAATCTTTCCCTTGCTACTTCTGGCTTCTCTTTGCGGAGGTCAGTTTCTCTCAGGAGCTGCTGCTCCTGCCATGATGAAAACATCTTTTGCCAGCATGGCAATTTCTTTTTAAAAACTATGTGTGCATGTGCAGGCTGAAAGCCTCAGAAGGCTTTATGAGGCTGCCCAGTTATGAGGCACGACTGATATTCCAGGACACATTTGATAAACAATGGAACTTTGCTCAACAAAGCAAAATCGAAACCTTGATAGTATAGAAACCACTTAATTGTCTGCCAGGCACATCCAGGCAAAAAACGACACATCATGGAAACCGCACAGGGTTGCTTGTTGTGATGTGTGAACTCAGCCATTGTCTAAACCCAGCAATGCTAACAAACCATGGTTTGTTTCCTTCTCTGTGCAAAGTGGGTTGTGACTGGAATGAAAACATGCAGTTTCAGAGGAGTGTTTCTACATGTATTAATATCACCATTGTGAAAACAACCAACATGATGATTTCATATGTTTTGAGACCTTGCTGCTGTGTCTGACTATCAGCATGGCAAGTAGCCTATTGTTGGTATACCTATATTATTGAGAGGACAAACTGTGAAGTACTCCATGAAAAGATGGATACCTACCTTCACTTTATTTCCCATTGACCTCACTGTTTATAAGCCTACCTAAAGCACACACTCTCTCTATATATACATACCTACACATACCCCATAGAAAAAACTGAAAAACGCCATAGTACTCCATGGATCTGATGAAGTAGTCTATAGTCTGTGAAAGCTTCTGCCTGAATGAATTAGTTTCTCTTTAAGGCGTCATTAGATTTTGACTTGGTTTTGCTACTAATAAAGTTTCTTTGAGTTGCTATTCATGTAGAAAATGGAGGCATAGAGGTGGGGTGTATGAAAAGCATGAGGATGTTTTATAGATTTCAAACATTAAATAGGAGATATAGATGCTGATGTCAATATCCAAGTGGGATACAGGATGCTTCCCATACCTAGTGCACAGGGACGTAAATATGCATGGAGAGTACTGGCTTTCTTACATGCTGGGGAGGTTTTGAGCATAGTGCAAGACAATTAACATGAAGAATTTTCTAGTATGAAATGGTTTCCTCTATTTTGTTACTTTTACATTCGGTCTTTATACCCTCCTGTGAAGCATGTTGGACTGAAAAGTAGTGACTGGTCCAGATCTCCTGTAAGAGATGGGAAATATGTGCTAGTCCATGCCAGTCAGCAAAATGCCCTGGGGCCACAGTGGCCATGTATGTGCATGACATGTCTAGATGCTTTTCGGCACCAGGTCAAGACCTTTTTATTTACCCTATATTTTAAAGTTTAAATATTTTAATTATGATTTTATTGATAGCCTCAGTCGCATGTTCTTTTGATGTTGATTGATATATTTATTAGGTGTTTTATATTGTAAGCCATCCAGAGATGAACCATAAAGGACAGGATAAAGATATCCAAATAAATAAAAAAAATAAATAAATGTTGCATCTAAAGGAGGCAGCGCGGCACTCAGTGTCTCGTTCTTAAGTGTACACATGGATGAGAGAATGGATCAGTGCAGGTTTATGTATGCTGCATCTGTGTGCCAAGCGCAGAAAAAGGAGAAGCTCCTGTTTGTAGGTGAGTTTTCTACCATGAAACAGGTACAAGTCTTTTATTTCCAAGAAAGCAGGGAAGACTATGCCTCCTACAATATGTAGTGAACAGTGTATTTGCATTACTCCTGTACAGTAGTGATTCTCTCTCTATAGTCCTGTACATTGTGTGTGAGTTCAATATTGGGGGCAGAGGAGGAGGCTTACTATGGAGGGCTACTCTGGGGCACAGCATGACCTCGAACTAGTCCTGACTCCATGTCTACGCAGTCTTAGCACTGGCAGCATTGTGATTTTATTTGGTCATGTGCCCCCCACACTGGTCACCCATGATTCTCTGAGGAATGGTAGTTGTATCTGGAACAAGAGAAGAGAGGTTCATAGGGGTACTTTTATGTGGCTGTGATTTCCCCACCTCCCCTTTGTACAAACGGTTGTCATTTTCACGTGCCTCAGTTCTTCTTTTCTGTACTGAGGACTGCTGGCCATTGGGGATTCAAAGATAATTCTGCTGACTGTGATAATTCTGCTGACTGTGACCCTGGCTTGACCTTTGATGACCTTCCCTCTGCACCACAGTTAGATTGGCCACCAGCCTCCATCCTGGCCACCAGGATGAAAAAAATGTGCATATTTTTGTATGCACAGCCTTGAAAGGTACACATTCTTCACCACTGACTGAAACATTTTTTGTGTGCATGCTGTCAAATGCGGTTTTGGGATCCATTAATCACACAATACAAGCTCAGAAATGTATGGGCTTCAACCACAGATTGTGTTTGAGTCCATATTCACTCAAAATGGGTGAATCCTGGGCAGAAACAAACTGAAACAAAGTTTTCATGTATCCCTCATTATATGCAGCTGCCCACACAAAGGGAATCTACAGGTAAGAAATGTGTTACATGTGAAATGGCCTTTGGAGTCCTACAAAGCTCAGGCCCAAGAAACTAAACTAGGCCACCGTTCAGCTGTAATCCAAATCTAATTTTCCCACTGCCACTACTACTAAATTCAACCACTGTAATGTTTGCTTGTAAAGAGTACTGGGCTAGCAATAACCTGATTATCTAAGCTTTTGAGATCAAGCAGTGTTCCCGGGTCTCTTTTCTTTCACTCATTCGGAAAAAAAAGAAAGAAGAAAATCTAATTCTAGATGCAATATCAGCCTTGCTCCAATCTTATGTAGGTGGTATAAGCTTGCTCCTGATGCCAGTGGACAGTTAACTGCTGCCAGTAAACATAACACAATTTAGTGCAATTTTCCACAGTTGACATATGTTGATCAATATAGGACTTAGAATTTAACAAGCATGGAATTTCAATTAAACTGAATTACTGAAGAGAACAGTCATCACCATACCCCCAAAAAGGTGTTCCAGCAAATGAAACCGCTCCCCCCCCCCCCATACACACCTTCATGCTGCGCTGCAGCTGGTCTGTGAATTAAAAAGTAAGCTTCAGCTTTCAACTTTCATCAACACTTAATTCTTAAGCAAACCATGTCATTAAGGTAAATTGTTTCTCTTCCCTTCCCTCTTTCCCTCAGGGTAGGACTACTTTTTTAGGCATAAAGGAAGGATACTTGGTACAAAAGCAGGCAAATATGCCATCCATTAGCTGAGGGATTACTAAACATGCTCAAAGCCCAACTTCGATATCAGCCCAACTTCGATGCAAAGGGTGCTTCACACACATGCACATCCTAGGATCCTAGGTTGGAACTGTTGTGTTTGCACATCACATGGAGCCCAATTGGCTGGTTGGGTATAAAGCAGCTTTCTGTGGAAGACAAAAGGGAAGACCAAATGTGAAACCGATTGAGTCCATAAAGGAAGCCAGAGCCTGGGACTTAGAACTGCTGAGCAGATATGTCATGGACGGGACATTTTGGAGGGCTTTCATTCATAAGGTTACCATAAGTTGGAATTGACTTGACAGCACATCACACACACACACACACACACACACACAGAGCAAGAGCACGCACGTGCTTTCTGTTTTCTATGCTTCTGCCCCATTGTACCTGTAAGTACAGTTCAGATTTGTTTGTGCGGTCCGGAAAAGCAAAGATCAGGCAACACTGGAAATTGCCAAATTCTCCTAGGGTTAATTTGGGAATGCCAATATGTCAGGGCAACAGATGCAGATGGGAAGAACCTTTGTTTTGTTCTTGCATGGTATACCCATCCCCATCCTCTCTGCTTGCCAGGAGAGAGGTAATTCTTTAGGGAGACTGGCTGCAAGAGCTTGCAAAAACAGCAAGAGTTGGTGGAAACTGGGAGAGGTACGTTGGCAGTGTTTCTGTGGCTCAGATTTTAATAAGGCAGGTTTTGTTCATGTCCAAAGTGTATCTCCAGCTCTGAGTCTGGGCTTGGAGAAGTTTTCTGACACTTTAACTGTTATAGGTACCGCTTTCTTATAAAATACATACAATGGAAGCTATCACAACTGCTGTTCTGAATAGACACCCAATTCGATAATTACTGTATTTTCTGTTCTATTATCAAGTGTCTCTCTCAGAGGGCCTATTTGCACACACAATAAATTGTACATGATGGGGTAGAGGGATCATGTACCATCAAATGGAAATGGTACATAACATATGCGCATAGATCCCAATGCAGAAGTGCCAGTCATGCCAACTTCTTTCCTCTCAGTTCATTTGGTGGGTGAAGTGAGCCATATCTTGCTCATTTGTCTTGGGCTATTCAGTGTTCCTTTCAATGCACAGTGAAGTCATGGCTATTTCAGCAGGTATTTGGATTGTGCAATACTTGATTTGGGGCTCAGCCGTTTCTTATAGTTTTGTATTTGTTTTTGCATTTTTGGTCTTAATGACTTAATTTGATTTACAAGTATTGCTATTCATGTGTATGACTGTCAGTAGCTCTGAGAGTTTTTTAACTTTAAAACAAATAATTTAGATGTTATGGCATCAAAATATGTGGAGGCCAGTGCAACTCACCATCCTACCATACTTTAAATTCCAGTTTGCTGTTTGCGTGAAGTTGTCTTTGTTTCATTCATACACAACCCATCTGTTCATCTCCATTTGGGAGCATCAAACTATGAATCTTCTTTTTATCTCAAGCACATAAGTTTAGCGAGCAGGCCTTCACAGTTTCCCTAGCTGTTGGTGATACATATGTTTGCTTCAGAATATACAAGCCTTGGTCCTTAGCCAGCAGCTGCCTCATGTCTGAGTACCGGTTGGAGGAAAAATTATTTTTCACCCTTACATTGTCTTCAACATGCAAGCAAACACGTGCAAACAACATAAAATATATTTCTCACTTTTATATCTCATCCGTCCTCAAAAGCACTTAGGACAGTATACATAGAGTCATTTTATACTTTGGTCAGTCTACATCGAGATCCATTTTATGCTTGAGCTATGGGAAAAACTAATTAAGTTTATATTTTAATGCAAGCTTGCCTAATTTTGCAATTTGAAACCAGTGCACAAACTGAAGCTCAATTGTCCTTTGAAATTCACATATCTCTGATTTTTGCAATGCAGCTATCGATTCAAAATTGCATATAGTATTGGGGGAAAGAGCTTACAGAAATGTGTATGTTTGGGGAAGTACTGTTCAAAATGCATTATATTAGGAAACTTGCTTGGCATGTGTGTATTTTGGCCAAAATTGCAAGTTCATCTATCACAATCTGAGCATAAAAGAGCACTGTCCCAAGGCCTCCCCACTGGGCCTTCATGGCCTCTGTGAGGTTTCAGGCACAGGTCTCCTTCAGTATTCCAACCACTACAGTGGTGTTGGTAGGAGATAGATCTCCAGCTGTAGATCCACCTTCTGCCCACCCTCCATGACTATGATCCATGCATGTTCTGTCCCTGTGAAGTGTGAGTACAACCTTGCTACTCTTAACCCTGGTCAAGTTCATCTACACAACTTGTTTATTCTGGCTGTGCTAGCACAGGATATTAGCATCCCTTAACAGGATTCCTCTGGGGTCATCATTCTTGCTTGAGGCTCAATGGCTTCAGTGGCACCGGATGGTCAGCTGTGGTTGGTGGCCCAGCTATGCCTCTTCCTGGACAGGGATAACCTCTTTGCAGTAGTTTATGCTCTGGTAACCTCCAAGTGGGATGGTATAAATTTGTGTTCTGCCTTCCAGGCCCCTTCCAGCTTTACTATTCTATGAGACTATGAAGTTAGGCTATGGCAATGCAATGTGGGTCCGCCTTGAAGGCAGTTCAGAAATTATAGTGTGTACAACCTGCAGGTGGACAGATCGATGGCAGGAAAGAGAAAGTCAGAAGATATAACACTGATTCTGGCCCACTTGCATGAGCATCCTGCATTTCTGAGCCTACTTCAGGGTTCTGGTTTTGACAGAGCACCTATTCTAGCATGAATTTTCTTATATACTCTGCTCATCACCTGAGCTCCCACTGTAGATGCTCCCTCTCTGGGTGGCTTGGAGGATGGCAACAAAGAAGAGGGCCAGGTTAAGATTATCCCCTACTCACAGGCACTTGATGGCATATGACACCACATATGGGTCCTAGGATGTACTGTTGGTTGCTAACACTGATGTATTTTTGTCCATTCATTTTATATTATGTTGCTATTCTATATTTTAGGGTGCAAACCTTTGCAAACTGTCCTGAGAGCTCTGCCTGTTGGACAGTATAGAAACATATTTACCCACATCTGAAAAAGAGCATTAGGCAGAATTGTTTTAGGTTCACTTGAAGCAAAGCTTGTTTGTCTTCCCTTCCGCTCTTCCTTTCCCCATGCTAACAGACACTGTAAATTCAAGTGTGAAGGAACCATGCCTGCGCAATTATCTTCTGTCACAGGAGTTGCAATCTGCATCATTAGCCAGGCATTAATGTTGGCAGAAGAACAAGACAGGAAGAGGCAGTGTTTAATATAAACACCCGTAAATGGCAGCAAGCCTGAGCATGCATTTTAACTCCCTTTGTTCCTGCATCATCTCCACATTGGGTTGTACTTAGTGCACTTAAATAAAACATGTGGCGCAATTAGCGGGATGTAATACCGATCACTATATCTGTCTTATGTGGCCGTGGCAGTGGAAGCAGCCTGAAGTTGTAGGCAGGAGACAGACAATAGATTGCTTAGATAATGGAGCCAGTGGTTTGATACAGGCATTGTTTCCTGTGGGGTATACCATCATTTCAGTCAACAGCTTTGAAGGGTTTTATAGCACTACAGAAACCTGTGAATGAGAAAGCCATGAATAGACATGCTTGGAACAATGTCACCTCTATTGTATTATCCTCAGCCCCGAGGCGGAAGGGGGACAGGGGGTGATACCCTGTCAATCCAGACTCCAGTTGTTGGCCTACGGCAGTATAATCACTGTCATGGTGACTGCCAGCTCTTCTGAAATACATGGAACTGTGTGCTGCAAGATAGTCTGCTGCTATTGATGGAGCCCAACTATACCAAGAGAACCAACGGGTGAAAATATAGGAAGGGAGAGTTTTTCGCTGAAGCAACAAGGATGTCTGCAAAGTAGTGACACAAATGAAAATACTGACATTGACCCAATAATTGCAGGATAAATGGTTTTGTGAAATGGGTCCCTCCCCAGTCTTGTTCCGTGATTCATTTCACGGATTCTTCAGCACATTTACTTGGGAGTAAGAGGTTTGCACTATGAATCTCTGATCTCCCCCTTCCGAAAAGTAAAAAATGGCATTGGGCACCTTTTAAATTTTGCATCTACAAAAGCCATCTTCAGAGGGGGTGGGTTGCTAAAAATAAAATATGACAAAACCGCATAACCCATTTGGATGAAAATGACATGGCTTCAAATTATTGTTGTCGTTTTGAGTCAGCCCTATTTAAAGAAACCTGAAATTTGTGGTTGCCTTCATTATTAGTGATATCAAAGTGAAAAAGAGAAAGTCAGTTCCATATTCTGCAGGAAATCGCTTTTTCAGTACTGCTATCCAAGCAACCGCTGAACATTTACCCCCCTCAAGAAAAAATGTTAGTGAGTTGACCGGGAAATGGGGACTATATATAAATGACACCTTGTTGACATTTTCAACAACAAAAAGTCTTCCTGCCTTTCCACATGTGGCTCCTTTTAATGTGCAGAAACAGAGTCTCTGGCATTTTAAATTCCATATCTATGTAAAATTGGCGTGGATCTGGCTGTTAGCAGGGGGGAAACAATCTAGGGAACAACTAAATAATGCAGTCAATTATCTGCCCAGCCATGGTGGGTGCAAACCATTTTCCACGTCAGAGAGAATTTCTGATGAGATAAAGGAAAGCAGTTCATAGCAAACTGGAAATGTAAGGTGAAGGAGGAGAGAGAGAAGGAGATTAATTCCCCTCTTGAATGAGAAGTGTGTTTGAGACTGACAGATGGGCTGTAAATACTCAAAACCAAGGACAGGAGCTAAGAAAGAGACAGCCTGGTGATTGAAGTGTGATTGTGATTGAGGTAGGATATTTTCTAGCCAAGGTGACTGTGTTTGTGCTGGGGTGGAGGCAGAGAAAGGGAAGGGGGTGAGAACGCGAGCAAGGGTGCTGCACTTCACAGCAGCTCAGGCTGGGGTGCAATCTGTAGACTTGATAAGTGATATCCGGGTCCCAGCAGGGTTCTCCTTGCAGGTCAAATTTACTGCCTGCCTTCTAAGTGAGACGTCAGGAGGTAAGAGAAAGGAGGCAGAGAGACTCTTCATTCCTTGTTAAACTTATTGAGCTGTCTAGAAGTAGTGAGCAAGGTAGCCATGTGACTGGCAGTTAATCACACTGTGGTGAAATGTGACCAATACGGATAGTAACAACGAGAGCTGTGCTGAACCCCATCCCCTATTTTTAGGACTTATTTCTCTCTCTAAAGGAAAAGGAGAGAGATTTTTCCTGCCTCTTTCATGGAGGCGGCAGAATTTCAAATAGTTTCTCCTTGGGGAGGGGAACATGGTTTCCACTTTTCTTTTAAAGTTTTGCAGGCAGCTGAATCATTCTCTCTTCTTTGCTACTTAAAAAATATCCATGTGCTTGCAATGACATGAGACTAGATGTTAACAGCACAGGACTGGGACTTGGGTGATCTTGGTTCTAGTCTCCACTGAGCCACAAAGCCAACTGGGTGACTTTGGGCCAGTTGAGGACTCTCAGCCCACCTACCTCACAGGGTTGTTGTTGTGGGGATAAGAATGCAAGCAGCAGGAGGAGAATGATATAAGTACTTTCAGTGCTTTGTAAGAAAAAAGGTAGGATAGAAATCCAATAAAAAATATGTTTCTCCAGCTTGCCAGCCACTCTTGAACTCCCATGAGAGCAAAGAATATTGCCCTCATAGGCATTCAGGAAGAGCTCCCAGGAAGAAGAAGCCTTTGGTCTTGCTTCTAGCAGGACAGAGCTGTTCGCACATCAGACTTGTACATCAGCAGTTCCCGAATGCCTCTTTGCAGTAAGTCTCTCTACAAAGTGCTCTGTGTTGCTGCAAGCAAGAATAGATCTTTTCTAAAATTTTCAAAACTCAACTTCTTGGTTTGTAGAGAGGTGTTTGCAGTCCAGGAGGGCATCCTCTGAGAGAGCGTGAGATCACACAATCTCAGGGGAGTTCAGAGAGAGTTGCAGCCATGGAGAAGGCTCTTTATAAAAACTCCTCGCCTGCTACAAGTGGAAGGGGCATTTTTTAAAGTTAAAAAAAATAGATGATTGCTCAGCCATCTCCTAAACCTAAGCATGTAAATAGAAATCCTATTGTCTCCTCCAAGGAGAAAGTTATTCAAAATTCTATACTCCCCAGCCCCTTTCACAAGAGTGTTTTGTATCCTCTCCTGACCTCCTGAAAATGGAAGCATTGAAATATTCTGCCCAACATTAATAAGCACTACTTTTCAGTAGCAATTCTGCCTCAGAGTGGGTATTCTAAGAAAAAAAAGCTGCAGGGGAAATAGCTTAGATCTAGGCAAGCAAATGTTTTATACCAATTTGTTAGAGGAAAAGCTCTCTCTCCATTCCCTCTCCCATTCTTTTATGCTTTCCATTTGGTAAAATGTGCAGCTTTGCTCTGTCACTACAACATGTGATAGAGGGGTGGGCAACCTCTGGCCCCCCAGACATTTTGGCCAGCAGCTCCCATGAAGCCTCACTAGCACCATCCACGCTCGGGGTGATGAGATTTAGGACCAAAATGTTTGGAAGGCCACAAGTTGCCCACCCGCGTCATAATGGCTTTGCTTGGGACTGTTTGATGTCAAATGTCAAACTGCCGTTAAGAGACCCACTCTACTCAGCTGCATCCAGCTACATCTGTATACCGTGATTCAGCGCCACTCATTGGATTGCTCAGGTGGTGATGGGATGTCTAACTTCAATATGTGAACAAAGGGAGGAAATTGAAAAGATGGTCGGAAACCAAATAGTGAGAAACAAAAGAGCATTAAAAAGGCTATTAAAACTGTTTTGTGTGTGTGTGTGTGTGTGTGTGTATGGGGCTAAAAGTAGCACTGGAAAAATCCTGAGTATTAGCCACATTTGGAACAATCCATATTCTTCCAAGCTGCAACTTCTGCCTGAACTGTCCTGAGAGTCCTTGGCTCTTGGGCAGTATAAAAATGAAACTAATAGATAATATATTGTGGTCCTACCTAGCCAGAAGAGTACTAACAGAAGTATGTGGACATGTACAAGTCATGCTACATTGTAGCTTGGAATTGAAAGGTTAAATACAGAGTATTTCTTGAGTGTTTCTTTATTCATGAGATCTTTATTCATGAGTGTTTCTTTGTTCATGAGATCTTCCAATTTATAGGGTTTGCTCCACATATCTCTGGAATTAAGACACAGTATTCAAGTCTGGTCATCGTATGTGGTGATGCTCTATAAGTCCATAGGGGGCATGGTAAGATGTATATGGTGCTTCCCCACCAGGGCCCCTCAACCTGAGATCTTCATCCAGGAATGCCCCTGAAATCTCTCTTCAGCCTTTACTGGGAGCTGCTGCAAAGCAGCCTGTTGACCCAGATTGCATGCCTTATAATGCTTTGCCCTTTCGCCCACTTCTCCTGCCCCGCAACCTACCCATTCCCATTGAAAATGTGCTTATGGAGGTTTCACTTGAAAGCTGACCATGGGATAATTGTGTGGGGTTCTGCCCCCCACTTGCAGTGCCGGTGGTTCTGCATTAGATGCAGAATTGCCATCTGGCTCTCTCCTGCTGGCTTTTATTCCTCTCCTCTTCAGCCTCAAAGCAGTACTTTCATTCAGCTTGCTTATGCGTCTTCCTCCCCCTTGAGTGCTTTCTGTACTTCCTTTATTTGACCATATTGGCTTGCTTTCCACAAAGTGTATTTATTGCTAGCTAGCGTACATAAATGCTCAGACATACATTCAATTACCTTTGAACAATTTCTATTTACTTTTTTCAGTTTCATTCCAGGTACCACATTCTCCAGAGTGTGTTCGACTGACATGCACTCTTCTCCGAGTTCTTCTTTAATTAAGGACTTGCACTAAATTCTGTGCAGTGGAATTCAGATGCTATCTTTTTACTCGTATATCTTTTGCTCAGATTCTAAATTTACCCAATGGAACAGATTAGAGGGTGTTTGGCTCAAGGGGGGTGGGGGAGGAAATGCATCTTTGTAATCAAATAAACTTTTCTCAGGTTTTCCCAAGTAGCTGGGTTTTATTCATAATTCTGCTATCATACATTGCACAGAAAAAGCCACTTCAGCCATAGATTTTCAAAACCTTTCCTGCCTGGATGTGCTTTCCTATATCAGGCACAAGAAAACTGTACAGCTATTTTGTCAAGATTCCAGTTCTGTGATCTTGTTCAGTGCTGATTCTGCCTATTCTCTCCACCACCACGGCCCTATTTCCTAACTCTCCCCTGCTGCCTGGGCTTCTTTATAGTTGGTTGATGTTATAATACTACAGACTATGAACCACTCTCTTCCCTTCTCTTTGTTTAAGGAAAGGAAACCTGGACAGCAGCCCAGGCACACAGGCTACCCAGACACATTTTGCCCCTCTGTGATGAGATATCTTGCATTTTTATTTAAATTATAGGAATTATTTCCAGTCTGCATGCCTATGTATGAATGACTGTGTATGCATTTTGTCCATTTTATCTTTGTCCTCTCTTTTCATAATGCATGTCCTTTTACTTTATTTATTTATTTGCTTACTTATTTTCTGGTGATGGCATCGAGTACTATTATTTTTCACAGCTCACTGCTCACATGCTGTCTTAAGACCGATGAACAGTTGGATGGGAGGTGAAGGTCTGAGACTCAGTCCAGGCATCCTGGCTCACTGCTTGATAGATTGGTGACACTGTAGCAAGGGAGGGGAAGAGGCTGCAGAGGACACTGAATGTGCCATGCCATGGTATCTGCAGTCTTCTGCCTTCTCCACTCATCAGAATGCCCCTTTAGCCCCTCTGCAAAGTTGAATTTCCTATTCTGTCAGTCCTTCATCAGTGCTGCCTCTCAAGGGTGTGAGAAGGTCACAGAATTTTTAGTGTGTGGACACTAAAACCAACCAGGCTGAGAGCATCATTTGGCTTCTGGGTCTAACACTGGTGAGTTTGCTGTGTTTAGATCAAGGAAAACTCTGAAATAGAAATAAACCACTCTTTTCACTTGTGTGTTTGCACTATTCTGCTATAACACAGTGCCACCTAGAGCCTATGCTGTGGAAAAGCAGGATACACTCAGTGCTTGGATCCTAATTCTGCAACAAAGTTGAAAGTGGGTATAGTGGATTCATAGCCTCATTTAGAAAAGCTCATACTTCTTTAGAATCATAAAATAGTAGAATTGGAAGGGGCCAGTGGATCCAACCCCCTGCTCAGTGCAGGACTCCAGTTTAAACCACCCCTCTCAGATGGCTGTCCACTTACATCTTGAATGCCTCCAGTGTGGGAGAGCCCACAACCTATCCAGGCAAATTGGTTCCATTGTCATACTGCTCTAACAGGAAGTTCTTCCTGATCTCCTACTATAACCTGGCTTCCTGTAACTGGAGCCTGTAATTCCTGTAATTCCATGTCTTGCACTCTGGGATGATTGAGAAGGCTTCCTCTATGTGACAGCCTTTCAAGTACTTACAGAGTGCTATCATATCACCCCTCATTCTTCTCTTCTCGAGGCTGAACATGCCTGGTTCTCTCCATCTCTCTTCATAAGGCTTTGTTTCCAGTTCCTGGATCATCCTTATTGCTTTTCTCTGAACTCTTCCAGCTTGTTTGCATCCTTCTTAAATGTTGGTGCCCCGAACTGGACACAGTACTCCAGACGAGGCCCAGCCAGTGCTGAATAGAGGGGAACTGGTACTGCTCATGATTTGGAAGTGATACTCCTATTAATGCTCCTATTAATAGCATTTGCCCTTTTAGAACAACCTATTCCCAGTGGTTCTTTTTCTATATCCCCTCTTCCTCCTCTGTTATGGGCCCAGCATCAGGCTCGTAGTCAGGGAAGGAAAATGTATTAGCCAGTCTTGAGCCTGTGCCAGAAGGTGGAAAGGAGAGCCAAGCCAACCAGAACACTGAGCCAAAACCTGCTGCACTGGAACTGGGGCTTCCAGACGTGCCTTCCCTGAGCTAAGAGCCTTCTCACTAACTCCCCAGCCCAACGATTCAGTTGGGGCATCAGGCCATAAAGCAATATGGGGGTTTCCAGATGATGCTGGACTGCAACTTCCATCCTCTCTGCTGGCTGGAGCTGATGGGATATGCAGTCTAGCAACATCTGGAGAACCACATGACATGGCCATCCTGCCACAGGGTTAAGGAACACCCTCTCCAGGTCACTAGTCTGTCTCCTGAAGAGTCTGCAGTTTTCCAACAAAGGGGGTGGAATGTATGGGACCAGACCTGGAGGGTCCAAAGGTTTCAAGGGACCACCAGCTCCAATCAGTTGCTCCCTCACATTGCAACAGATGGAGCATTCTCCTCCCTTCCCATTAGCTCTCACTTTCATTTCTGCATTCGCCCCTGCTCTCATGAATGCAGTTTTTGCAGGAGCATTCCTGCCTGCTTTCCTTACGCCATCTCTTTGCCACCTTGTTCCCTTTTCAAATTTAAAAGTATATTGATTTAGAGTTGGGATTTCACCTGCTGAAATCCCAACTATGAAACTTTGAATGAAACTCTACAATTGGATCTATGGAGCTTCTGCTTTCTTCTTTGATGCCGCAGAAGGATTACTGAGATCCACTGTGTTGACTGGCACTGTCAGCTCAGCCCCAGTGTTCCATTGCCTAGATAAGCACTTTAATTCACTGGTTTGAGATGCAGTATCTGGTTGTTAAACCTGAACTGGCGTGACTTGAGATGCCCGAGTCTCACAAGAAATGCACTAAAATCCCTCCAAGGAAATCCTGGCCTTCATATTGCCTTATCATCACATATGTCAGGTAGGCAGAATATCAGGCCAGATATTCTCTGGGCTTCCCCTTCCCCTGGATCCTTGCCCTTTGCTCCAAGCACTGTTCATTTTCTGGCTTTTAAAAAACACTTTCCCACCATTCTAAAATGCTGAAACGTTGCACCAAAGTCTTAGTTACTGACTTTAAAAACTTAGTCTAAAACATGCTACTGCTTGGGATATTTTGGCCCCATTCCTCTTGCTTTCAGTTATGCCCACCATTAGAATGCAGGCGCCAAGACCTTCCCCAGCATGGTAGTCAGGCCTTCAGCTGAAAGATGCTTGACAACCTGATGTAGGTTGATGCAGTGCGAGTGAGACTGATGGGGCATGCGGTGTTGGGACCTGCAACAGCTCTCTGATTGTTCTGTTCTAATGCAGAAAACAATTTCTCATTCATCCTTCAGACACCACAGGCAGTGAAGGAAGAGAAATAACAGGGCATGTTGTGCACCAGACAATTGTAACAAGGGGAATTTCCCCTTATTTTACGTCTGACCTTCCCTTGCAACATAGCTTTCTTACCCCCTCCCCTTTCCCCTATATTTACAGAAAGAGAATTACCAGAGTCAGCCTCTTGAATTATTCTCTCTGCTCTGATAAAACCTTAAATCTTTTTAAAAGACTGCTTGTTTTAATTGAAAAAAAAATCAATCAATCTGCAACTCTCCCCATTCTGAAGTAAATAGCCCAAAAGCAGTAAATAATCTGTAGCAAAGCTTTCAGCAATAAAGAAATAAATAATTCTGAATCTGCTGTCTCCGACTTGATCTCCAGGCTTTAAATCACTGTGCTTTGCACTGAGCTCAGCCAAAATACTAAACATGCTGCAGCATGACCATGACTTAGGGTCTGCAAGTCTTTTTCCCCCTTCCTTTTTTAAAGGTACAGCATCAAAAGCTGCCATACTTTTCCCCAGATGAACACCATAATTATCAAATTGGCGCCTTTTTTAACAAACAAATTGGCTTCAATTCCACTTCATCAACACTTATGTTAACACTGAAAAAAGTGCTTCCCACATAGGAAGATTTGGACCATAGGAAAATAAGATAACCTGGGATGTTGCCAAACAACAGTTGCAAAAGGTTACTAAAAAGAGAATGGATAACCATCTATTAGGTATGGTATGCCTTTGTCAATCCCAATTTGGCAGGAGTTTCAACTGGATAAGCTATGGGATCGTTTCCTTTGTTTTGATTCTGTGGCAGCATTGTCCAACAGCCAATGAACAGATGGCACAGTTTTCTAGTTAAAGTCGGCCCTGCTCCTCAGACATAAGATTTCCTGACCTTTTCCCCAGTCTATCACATTTTCAACTCAACCTGTCAAGTAGCATTTACAAAAGTAATTCTTCAACACTCCTTTGTGATGCATTGCACTAGTGTCTTTTATCCAGCAAACATTTGAATACTACCCCTGATTTCCAGAGATGGTTTTGTGATTGCAAATATATTTGTTTCTAATGTATTTAAGATCTCATAGCACAAGACCATATTTGTGTGTATGCTGTAAGTACTATCTCAGTATGGGGTGTCCATGGATTTCACTATATTTTTTTTTGGAATAGTTCAACATCGGTTAATAACTGTCAACTCATATCCAGGCCCTGTACTTCAGTAGAAAATTACTCAGGGCACAAACTAGTTGAATTGCTCATGAGCGCCTCCTGCTCTGTTTTCTTTCCATGGCTAGTTTTGGTCATTAGCTGTCAGGAAGGAGGTGGTAGAGAACACAGGTTATGTCATACTATACCCACTGCCTTATGTCTTCCCTCCTTCTCTTCCTCCCTACCAGAAGGTCCCTTTTAGCCCCTCTCCAAGGCTGGGCCTCTGGCATTGGAGAGGCAACCAGTGCAGTTTTCTATGCTGGCTGCAAAGGGGACATTGAGCTCTGTCTCCAGCCTCAGATCTATGAATCCAAATTAATTCATGCTACCCAGACAGTGTCTAGGGGAAATATGATTGTGCCCTAAGTGCTGTGTCTTATAAATATTCAGCAGGCATGCAGGGATTTTTTTTCTTAACTCAATGGGACTTACTTCTGAATAGGTATGTGTAGAATTGCACTGTAAAGGACCACTTTCAAACCAACTTGTAGAGGGTGATTTCAAAAGTATATATTAAAACACCCAGGAAACAAATATATCTCATTTTCTGTAGTTACAGTACTTCTGCTGCTGGCTTCAAAACAGCTATCTGAAAACAGTAAATTAACGTACCAAAGCTAGGCTAGTATTTTTCTGTGACATGCGAGTTTTCTGTGCAGAGGCAGGATATTTGGACATAATGACATGCATTGTGGATTCTGCACTCTGCCATTTTATGAAGTCTATACCACATGATTCTTCTGAAAGTGTAGCTCAGCCCTAAATCTCCTATGATCAGAATAGGTGCCAGGTTTGAAGGGGCCCTGAACAACATGCCCCCCAAATGACCCTGCAAGCTTGCCAGGACGACAGTGGAGTGAGTGTCAGCATTGTGGTGTAAAGCAGCATTGGCAAAGCACATCACTTCAGTTCCCCAGAACGCCTCTGAGTAGGGCACAGAGGCATTCTGGGAAACAGAAACAGTGGGGGCTCCTGGAGCCATTTTACTGAATAGTGGAGTGCTGGGTGGTTTTTCACGAGAGGCTTTTTGAAGAAGGCAGGCATCGGCAGCACGGTGCCTTTTGTGGCTATACAGCCTAGCATTTACCCAGCCGTGCCTCATAGTTCCCTCAAGGGCATGCATCCTGCTCTGTCCTGCTACAGATCCCAGCTGAATGGATATAGGCCTTTGTTAGCTTCTTTGAAACACACACACACACACAGGACCCATTTCTTATGGAAGTGACAAAAAAGTATTGCTAGATAATATTACAGGAAGGAGAAAATTCCTCTTCCTGACAAACACCTCCATTTTGGTAATGGGAAGAAATGACTTTCCAGCAAAGCAGGCACGCCTAGTACAGCAGCTGTGTCTGGTGTTTGCTCTTTCTCTGAGTGGCTTCCTTGTCCCCTCTCCTCCCTTTTCATAAAATAAATGCTTGCATAAAACAAAGAAGCACACGGGTTTGTCAAATGGTACCTCCAGCCTGGAAGGTCATAGTTCTTAATCCTCTTAAGGGATAGACTTGGATGAGTTCTATAAACTAATAACTCAGCCAATAGCATTTCAAGTTGATGGAGGTGCTGTCCTCTAGAAGAGACATAAAAGTTAAGATCCAATCCATTTGATAGAGACCCCCACAGGACTTATCAAATATTGAGCGGAGCCGCTAACTGGTTTTGCCCTTGTCAGATCCTTATCACTGCAGAAGCTTCACTTACTGTGGAACAGAAATGACACAACAGATCTTATGAAAATGAGATTGCAGGTTTGAAAGGAGTCTAATTATTTCCAATAATTGCTTCAGCTTTGCAAAATGGGGGACGGAAAGTCAGCCCACAGTCTTAAAAGCAAAATGACCCTGCATTTTAAAAGGAAAAACAAGCTAAAGGATAGATCATAATACCACTGGTCTCCGCAGCGGCGACATTATTAAATGATCAGTGGGCTATTAAAGCTACAGTGCTTCGTATCTCCCCTAAAGACTCGTAGTGCTAACAGGTTTCCAAATTGAGGTTTTATTGCTGGAAGAAGGCTCTGTGTGTAGTTCTTCAAGCTACGATTATAGAGAATGGTTGTGAGCAGAGTGACACTAAGCAAGAACCAACAAATCTCCTTGAGCGAATACTGGCAATGGATGACTCTCCTAAGTGTTTCAATAGGACAGAAAGTGTATTACAGAAATTGAAAGAATACTGCATAATAAGTAACTGAAACTAATAATAAGTTGGAGGATTTGGTTGGGCCTTATATAAAGGCCAAGCTTTTATGTGCCCTTGTCTGACCATTTGGGAAGGGTAAAAGCAGGGAGTTGATAGCTTTATAGGAAATAAATAATAGGTGAGCCAGTGTGGTGTAGCGGTTAAGAGCATGGGACTGGGACTCAGACGATCTGGGTTCTAGTCCCCGCTCAGCCATGGAGCCAACAGGATGACTTTGGGCCAGTCACAGACTCTCAGCCCAACCTACCTCATAGGGTTGTTGTTGTGGGGATAAGATGGAGGAAGAGATGTAAGCTGCCTTGAGCCCTTTGTAGGAAAAAGGCAGGATATAAATCGAAAAATAAATAAAAATAAAAATAAATAGGAAATGGAAACCCTTTGCTAGGATTTATGAGCTCTTCCTTTTCTGCATGTGCTCCTTCCAGTGCTGCCCACTAGCAAATAGCAGCCTGCTGCCACTGTCGCTTCTCTCACCCTTTCATTTTGACTGGGAAAGAAAATGGAGGTGGAACACAAAGCCAATAATCATGATGAGAGTTTGTACTGATAGTAGGAACCAAAGAGTTTTTTGAGTGGGTATATGGGGGGAAGCAATTCTAGGAATACCAGCAGAAATCAAACCCTTGGACAGCAGCCAGTATGTAATTCCACTGTAGCAGGGACTGCATTGTGTAAGCTAAAGTGCACTGTTCCGCAACTGAGTCTCCTGTGGGCACCATTTTATAAAGTTTTCAGCTGCAGATATTACATGGTAAAGGTAGAGAAATTGAAACTGAATCAGTGAACAAGAGAAGAACTAGCCAACACTTTCTAGCACGTTGATGTTGAAGGAAATGCAGAGAACTGGAGAAATGAAAACAGTTTCAACTGTATCGCATTGCAAGTGAAACATAGATATATAAGAGAATTCCCTGGGCTGTATTTCCTCATGAGACTGGTTAAGAAGCAAGATAATTATGTTAATACTTTCAGTTTGATGACCGTGCAGATAATGAGGAAAAATAAAAAATCTGGTGAAGCTTTCTCTACAATGAAAAGAAATATTACAACAGAAGACACACTTGTTTTACCTGAAATCAGGTCCTGCTCCATTTTTTTATCTTTACAACAAACTTGTGGGGTAGGTTAGGCCAAAAGCCAAGAATGCCTCATAATCACCCAGTGGGCTTTATGTCCGAGTGGGGAGTAGAGCCTGGATCTTCCAGGTCCCCAGTCCAGCACTCTAACCACCACACTGCACTGGTTCTCATGATTGCCTTGAAAGGTTTGGGCTCCTTTGCTGGGGCTTAATGTGTGCAGCCACAGAGAACAAGCCCTGGTTTTGTATTCACACAAACACACACAGCCCTTCGAAGGAAAGGGACAGTTTATTCATCAGGAAAATACAGAGCAGGCACAAGCTTTAGCCCCCTGTGGTCCAGACAGCAAATATTCCCAGTACATTCCAATCTAAGTCTGTATTTCTAAAGAGGAAAAGGGCTTCCTACCTAACACACAGAGAGACTAACAGAAAAGAAGGGGGAGGCAGGAGGCATTACCTGTCCTGCAGCAGTGACCTTCTGTGTCCAGCACTCTTGTAGAGGGGAGTGGGGAGAGGGAGAGAGAGAGAGAGAGATACCTTTCTAAGGCCCTGATATTTATATCCTTTCTTTCTGAACATGTGGCTTATGGGAAAGATGAGCTTCCCAAGGTTATGCTAATTGTTGGAATGGGCTTGATGGCTTTAAGTATTGTTTCTCTGAGTAAGAAGTGAATTCCTTGTCTGTTGCTGCTAGGTGCTATAGGTGAGATAATTTTCAGGTGTCTCAGGACAATGGGTTACCTTGCAGGGTTGTTTTGCCTGATCCACAAAAGGGAGAAATTACTGACCTCTTGTCCACAAGAATTCCAGCATTCATTCCTCTCACACAGCCCAGGATTCTAGGTCCTTCTTCCTGAATTCAGGTCTTCCCAATGTGGCCCATGGCCTAAAAAGACCATTCTTGCCTGGGGTTTATGGTTAGGGTGCCAATATTGTTATATACATGCATTGCAGGATTTTGTAAAAACTTGATGCAAAATAAAGAACAAAATGCCATGTTGGAAAAAGTAGCTTAATCAAAGGAGGGTAAAAGTCTGATGCAGCCCTCTGTGCAATGGAGGCATGAATCTCTCTTTCCCTGTGGGCTGTTTTATTATCAAATTACCACTTTCAGTCTGCTTTTTGTCTGAGAGGAAGGACAAAAAACAAGTGAGAGAAAGATGCTTTGAAAAGAAAATTATCTACCGGAAAGATAATTTCTTTCCTTGATTTTGAACATCTGATCCAGATTGCCACTTACCACCATATGATTTTGTTGTCATTTTGTTCTGTTCTAAGATTCTTGCGTGCTACCTTGAGTATGCATTGTCCAGAAAAGCAGGGTGGTCATTTTGGATCAATCAGTGACCGCAGCTGCTCTGAAATTTTAAACGAAACAAACAGCACAACCCTGGGATAAATCATTTGTACACATGCATAGGTTAGTGAATTAGCAAGTGTACTCTTGCAGAAAGGTCTTATCCTACATGCTTCCTGAGAATTAACTAACCCACAGAGCTATGCTCAAGTAGAAAAATAAAATTGGTAATGCTAATTAGAAATACAAGATTCCATCAGTTCATCTATAGACAAATACAACTGTGGAAACTTAATGAAAACTATTAGAGGCAATTTTCAGAAAACCTACAGACCCAAAGACAACCACCAGTGGGGGATCTTGCTTTTTGAGGATCTTTGGACAAGATACGCTCAATGTCTTGCATCTCCCATTCATTCTGCCATCTCACTGCTGCTGACTCCAGCCTAGTTGCTTCAGTTCCTCATTCTCCCATTAGGACTACCATTTGTTTGCTTAGTAAGCAGAGAGCCAGGGAGCAAGTAGGAGGTAGCAGCTTTTGCTCCTCCTTCCTACCCACACCATTGTCTGGGGCAAGGCAAGCCATAAGTGAGCAAATGGCTTGTAGTGCTGAAGGGGGGAAGTAACTCTAGGAGTCTCATGTCAGGAGCCCCTGCCCTACTATTGCCTACCCTTGATCCTGGCTCTGATGGCAACTCACACAATAGCTATATCAACTGCATGTGTACAAACACTGGTCACAGGCAAAGAGGGGACAACTGCTAAGACTGATAGGCCCTGAGGAAGCTAACATTGTTACACTCCACATGCTTTCAGTCTCAAAAATGAAACTAGGAATTTGCAGTTTGCCAGATGCTCAAAAATACTATTCTTCAGGGGTGGACAGATAAAAGTGCAAGTTACAGAAGGTACAGAAAGGAATTAATTGTACATGATGACCTGATTTTAAAACAGACAGAGGTATGGTACTGCATATTCTTAGGAAATAAATATAGAATACTATAAGTATCATTTAGTTATGTACAACCTAATCTTTGCATGTTTACTCAAAAGGAAGCCCCACTTTATTCAGTAAGACATAGTCTTAAGTAAGTGTGCATAGGATTGGAAACCAAGCTACGTAAAATCACAATCCTATGCTTATTGTTAGGTTTTAGGGGGCTTCCTCCCGAGTAAATATGCATAAGCCGGTAGTGGAAGAAGCTGTTAAATGGTCAAGTGTATGGGTTCAGATGGAGGTCTCAGGACAATCAAACTTTCAGAAAGAAACCCCAAGAGAAATTCCACCAAGACCTTAAGTGAAAGGCCTAGCAACTGACGATTTTTCAGCTTAAATTTAAATATCCCTAGTTGAATCAAAATATAGGGAAGTTTGAGGTTGTCATAACTAAACAACAACAACAACATGGGTAGCTACTTTGGTCCATTATTATTAAAAAATCAGACATCTGCAGGAAATAAATCTCCCTTAGTATATGCATAAAGGATAATATAAAACTAAATTAGAGTATCAACAACAAAATCAGCATCAACCAAAATATCACAAAACAGTGAGCAACATTTTGAGTTCTTTAGAATTCTTCGTCTCACTGGAGACTAAGTAGAGAGGAGAGAGAAAACAAGAATGATGTCAAAACCACAAAGTTTACGATTTGTACGAGTCTCAAGATGTCAGTGAAGAAGAGTTGTGTACAATTAGTTAGATTAGCCTCCAGTAAATTAGTAATCAAACACTGCAATCTGTAATGAAATACCACTACACCAAAAGTGATCGTGAGAAACAGCAATGCTCCCTTTTGCTTTTAGAGGCTGCAGATTAAAATAATGGGACTCTTCATGCTACATGAAGCCTAATATTACCTCAATCCAATTATATCATGCCTGAGCCATATTTAGGCAGGAAAGAGGATTTTGAAAAAATCTGGACAACACAGGCCTGTACCTTAGCTTATTGGATTACAGAACGACACCTAGGGTGGTAATAATATTACAGTCTCAGTTGGTTTGAGAAGGCATGCACAGAGCTGAAGATGAGAGCTTCTCTTGATGAGACTTTTATTGCGCACTTGGCTTTCCTTGCAAAAGTTTAAGGGGCTTATACTCCAGTGCTTCTTTCAGTATTTCTTTTTCTTCCTGAATGGGGAAAGTGTGGTGTTTCGTGACTGAGAAATGAAACCAATTCCATCCACCAGTATAGTTGCACTACCGTGGAGCAAGAGAAGCAGAAGCATTCTAATGACAGTTGCAATGCCTTTCTATGTCGAAAACCTGGTTGTCAGCCATAAA
This sequence comes from Varanus komodoensis, assembly GCF_004798865.1. Taxonomy (NCBI): domain Eukaryota; kingdom Metazoa; phylum Chordata; class Lepidosauria; order Squamata; family Varanidae; genus Varanus; species Varanus komodoensis. The sequence goes on along the minus strand of NW_025335587.1, from coordinate 1,256,620 downwards.
AATGGATTTGGAAAGCCTTAACAGTGACTGAGCAAGGTTTGATCCTAGATCACGTTCGTTCCAATTAACAGTGGCAATTTCTACAGGAAACTTTCTGACCGTAAAATATGGCCCTGCTCATGGTACCATTTGCCTTCCAGTATTGGGGACTAAGGGATAATTATATAATTTTCAGATGGAGCATTTGCAGATGGCCAATAGTTTTTGTTTGTTCATGCTATATTCGCAAAGCTGAGCTATTGTTCCAAGTAATCATTTGGCTGTACTCAGCAGGCTGGCTGTCAAGTGCTTTGAAAAGGTGAGCCAGAATACCCTATGAGAAAAATGCTACTTGACAGCCTAGCATTATTCCCAGGATGATTCCTGAGGGTCAAACATGTCTGCCCACGTGGGTGGTAAGTGCTGTTCCCATGAAGCCAACCAAGCTTCCTGGACAAAGTGTTCCACCATTTAGATGTGGCTGCAGAGAAGCCTTTTTCTGTTTTCGTCATTGACTGGGGGGGTTGACCTAGCTTGTCTGGTAGAGACCTGGCTAGGAGCAGATAGTGGCCCCATATGGGCACAGACCCTCCCAGCTGGCTATTGTGTCGTGGAGCAGGTAAGGGAAAGTGGGTGATGGGGTGGTGGCTGAGATCTGTAAGAATACTGTCCCTTTTGGCAGGTACCCTGTTAAGGAGCTGAAATACATCAAGTGCGTGTACTCAAAGTTGGGGTCCAGAGACAGACTGGGGATTCTTCTGGTGTTCAGACCTTGTTGCCTAGCAGAATCTCTGGCCAAACTCATAGAACTGGTCTTGGAACTGGTGGTAGATTCCCCCAGATTGTTAATCATGGGGGGTATCAATGTTGCTTTCAATTCCAGTTTTCTGGTGCTGCCCATGAATTCATGTTGAACATGGCCGTCATTCAGTTGGTTTCTGAACCCACACATACTGCTGGGTGCACACTTGATGCTACATTCAGCACTGAACAGCCAATTTTGAAGACTGAGGTTTCTGCACCCTCAGTCTTGACTTGGTCAGATCATTGCCTGGCCAAGGCTAGGATCCCAGCCCCTTTTGTGTGTCCCTGAAGAAATGATGGACCTACTGTATATTAGGATGGTCTGCCCCTGAAGACATATGGATCCAATAGGTTTCCAGTCAGCCCTAGGCTGTTCTTTGACCAGTTCTGCCAGTAATCCTGTCATGTTCCTAGTCACAGAATGAATCAGGAGTTGACTAGAGCCTTAGACATGATTACTCCTGAATGTCCCCTCTGTCCTGCTTCCAAAAGAACCTCTGGGTATACAGAGGAGCTTCAATGTATGAAACAAGAAGGATGACAACTGGAGCACCAATGGCAAACATCTAGAGTCATCTCCAACAAAATGTTTTATAGAGAGCATCTTCACTCCTATGGGGTGGGGATATGAGGGTTGCGTCTGCAAATACATGTCCAGCAGAAATTTAGGGTGGTAAGGGATTTGCCTATAGCCCCAGTGCCCCATAACCTTTCTTTAGCACCATCAATTGTTCACCGGCATGATTTTAACAACTGTTTTGCAGATGAAACTTCTCAGATAAAAGTTGAGCTTGATGTGATTGTGGAGGTGGAGATCAACACAAAGCCTGTGTATATCCCTGTTGCTTCTGTTCAATCTTTCTGCAGCCTTCAAAATATTATTGATCATAGTATCCTTCAGGATCGTCTGAGAGAGCTGGGAATTGGAGGCACTGCTTTAAACTGGTTCTGTTCCTGCCTCTCAGGTAATTCCAGATGGTGATGCTTGGCCACTGTTGCTCCTCTAAAAGAGACTTGACTAGCAGAGTCCCACGGTGCTCCATTCTGTCTCCAGTGCTGTTTAACATCTACATGAAGCTGCTGGAAAACATCATCTGGAGGGTGGTGCTGGATCTTATCAATATGCTGATGACACCCAGATCTACTTCTCCTTACCATCATCTGCTACTGCTTATAGAAATAGCATCTCCTCTCTGAATGTCTGTATGAAACTGGTAAGGGGCTGGATGAGGAAAAACAAACTGAATTTGAATTCAAACAAAACAGAAGTGCTTGCTGTTAAGGGTCTAAATCCAGGATTAGAGGTATATAAAGTGGTTCTAGATAGGGTCATACTCCCCCTGAAAGACTGTGTTTGCAGTTTGGGAATGCTACTTAACCCAGCCCTTCAGACAGCACAGCACAGATAGAAACCATAGTCAAGAGTGCCTGTATCAGCTTTTACCAACTGCATCCCTTTCTGAAGGAGAATGACCAGAAAACAGTGGTGCATGTATTGGTAACTTCTAGGCTTGATTTCTGCAGTGTGCTCTACACAGGGCTACTGCCTTCCTACTCTGGAGACTACAACTAGTACAAAATATGGCAGCCAGGCTGGTCTCTGGGACATTCTGGAGAGACCACATATCACCTATCTTAAAGCCTTTGCACTGGTTGCCAATACGTTTCCAGAATCAGTACAAGGTGTTGGTAATTACCTTTAGAGCCCTGCGTGGCTTAGGTCCAAAATAATTTCAGGAGTGCCTTTGTCCATACATCCCACCTCATCAGCTAAGGTCCTCTGGAGATAATCTTCCGACATCTGCTTCTGTAAGATTAATGTCAACTACCCACATGATTTTTTTCAGTGGTTGCCCTTAAACTGTGGAGTGGTTCGCCAGGTAAGATGCATCTGATTTCCCAAATTCCCACCTTCAAAAGGAAGTAAAAAAAAAATCTCTTCTGTCAGACCTTCCCAGTGGGATTGGTCACTGAGATGCTATAGGTCTTAACACATGGTCAGCTGCAATTTAGTTGAACACCTTACACTCTCTTGGGATCTGGCAGTCTTAGAATATTTTGCCTTCTGCCCTACTTTTTGAATAGCCATACAATACTCACTCTCCTTCATGGATCATTGTGTAGCACAGTGAAGCTATGAGCTATGCTGTGCAGGGCCACCCAAGATGGTCAGGTCATAGCAGAGAGCTCTGACAAAAGGTGATCCACTAGAGGAGGAATTCCAACCCACTTCAGTATCCTTGCCATGAAAAACCCATGGACAGTACCAACAGGCAAAGAGATATGATGCTGGAAGATGAGCCCCTCAGGTCGGAAGGTGTCCAGTGTGATACTGGGGAAGAGCAGAGGGCTAGTACTAATAGCATCAGAAAGAATGAAGCAACTGGGTCAAAGTCAAAAGGACACTCAGTTGTGAATGTATCTGGTGGTGAAAGAAAAGTCCGATGTTGTAAAGAACAATACAGCATAGGACCCTGGAATGTAAGATCTATGAATCAAGGCAAGCTGGACATGGTCAAACATGAGATGACAAGACTGAACATCAACATCTTGGAAATCAGCAAACTAAAATGAACAGGAATGGGTGAATTTAATTCAGATGACCATCAGGTATACTACTGCAGGCAAGAATTCCTCAGAAGAAATGGAGTAGCCTTCATAGTCAATCAAAGAGTAGGAAAAGCAGTACTGGGATACAATCTCCAAAATGACAGATTGATCTCGGTTCAAATCCAAGGCAAACCATTCAGCATCACAGTAGTCCAAGTCTATGCCCCAACCACTGGTGCTGAAGAGGCTGAAGTTGACCAGTTCTATGAAGGCCTACAACACCTTCGAGAA
>NW_025335587.1:1202900-1252896 GCF_004798865.1 Varanus komodoensis | reverse complement strand
GGAAAAGCAGTACTGGGATACAATCTCCAAAATGACAGATTGATCTCGGTTCAAATCCAAGGCAAACCATTCAGCATCACAGTAGTCCAAGTCTATGCCCCAACCACTGGTGCTGAAGAGGCTGAAGTTGACCAGTTCTATGAAGGCCTACAACACCTTCTAGAATTAACACCAAAAAATGATGTCCTTATCATCATGGGGGATTGGAATGCGAAAGTAGGAAGCCAAAAGATAACTGAAATAACAGGCAAGTTTGGCCTTGGAGTACAAAATGAAGCAGGGCACAGGCTGGTAGAATTTTGTCAAGAGAATATGATGGTCATAGCAAACACTCTTTTTCAACAACCCAAGAGATGACTCTACACATGGACATCACCAGACGGTCAACACAGAAAACAGATTGACTATGTGCTCTGCAGCCAAAGATGGAGAAGCTCTATACAGTCAGTAAAAACTAGACCAGGAGCTGACTGTGGCTCAGATCATGAGCTTCTCATTGCAAACTTTAGGCTTAAATTGAAAAAAGTAAGGAAATGCACTAGGCCATTCAGGTATGGCCTAAATCAGTGGTGGCGAACCTGTGGCACCCATGCCACATCAGGCATGCATAGCCCTTTCTGTTGGCACGTGAGCCAAGTCACCCCAGCATCACCCCAGCAGCTAAACATGGGATAACAGTGCACACAGGGGCCATGTGCATGCTTGGAAACGAGTTGCGGCACCAGATGATGACATCACAAGCTGTGACTTGTTAGCCACAACTCGTATGAGCTTTCTCATGGCCGGTGAGTGCGCTGCCAGGGAGAGAGAGAGAGAGAGATTTGCTTAGTCTGGCTGTGAGGTGTTTTTTTCTAAATTAAAACCTCAGTTTTTTATTGTGTTTAGAATGGGCAGAAATGATGAGCTGTGCAGAAAAAGTTACTCAAGAAAGGCCTTTTCAATGGTATTTTAGCCCTATATTAGGGTTAGGGGTGTGCACCAGGGTTAGGGTTAGAAAAACAAGGTGTCCTGGCATGATTTTGATGGTTGGAATGTGTTTAGGATGAGCAGAAATGAGGAGCAGTGCAGAAAAAGCTACTCAAGGAAGGCTTTTTCAAAATCACCCCTTTCAATAGCATTTTACCACTATATTAGGACTAGGGGAGCGCACCACAGTAAGGTTAGGGCAGTGGTGGTGAACCTATGGCATGCCAGCCAAGTCATGTCAGCATTGCCCTAGCAGCCGAGCATCAGGTAACAGCGCACATAGGGGCCATGCGCATGCTCAGAAAAGGGTAGCGGTGCCAGGCAATGATGTCACAAGCCATGACTCATTAGCCACAACTTTTCCGAGTTTTCACATGGCCGCCAAGTGTGTGTGTGTGTGTCTGTATTTGCTTGGACTGGCTGTGAGTTGTTTTTTTCTAAACTAAAACTGCAGTTTTCAGGTTTTATTGCAGTGTAGGCACGTTGTGATAAATAAGTGTGCTTTGGGTTGCATTTTGGGCACTCAGTCTCTAATAGGTTTGCCATCACTGACCTAAATTATATTTCTTATGAATATACAGTAGAGGTGACAAATAGATTTAAGGAATCAGAACTGATAGAGTGCCTGAAGAACTATGGACAGAGGTTCGCAACATTGTACAAGAGGTAGCAACAAAAACTATCCCAAAGAAAAAGAAATGCAAGAAAGCAAAATGGCTGTCTGAGGAAGCTTTACAAATAGCTGAGGAAAGAAGGGAAGCACGAAAGGCAAGGGAGAAAGGGATACACCCAATTGAATGCAGAATTACACAGAATAGCTAGAAGAGATAAGAATGCCTTCTTAAATGAACAGTGCAAAGAAATAGAAGAAAACAATAGAATAGGGAGGACCAGAGATCTCTTCAAGAAAATTGGAGATATGAAGGGAACGTTTCATGCAAAGATGGGCATGATAAAGGACCAAAATGGCAGGGACCTAACAGAGGCAGAAGAGATTAAGAAGAGGTGGCAAGACTACACAGAAGAACTATACAAGAAAGAGCTTAACGTCCCTGATAACCACAATGGGGTGGTCACTGACCTCGAGCCAGACATCCTGGAATGTGAAGTCAAATGGGCCTTAGGAAGTCTGGCCAACAACAAAGCTAGTGGAGAAGACAGTATTCCATCTGAGTTATTCAGAATCCTAAAGGTGAAACAGTTAAAGTGCTGCAATCAATATGCCAGCAAATTTGGAAAACTCAGCAGTGGCCACAGGATTGGAAAAGGTCAGTTTACATTCCAATTCCAAAGAAGGGCAATGCCAAAGAAAGTTCATACTACCACACCACTGCACTCATTTCACATGCCTGCAAAGTTATGCTCAAAATCCTACAAGCTAGGCTTCGGCAGTATGTGGACCGAGAACTACCAGAAGTACAGGCAGGGTTTCAAAGAGGCAGAGGAACTAGAGATCAAATTGCCAACATACGCTGGATCATGGAGAAGGCTAGGGAGTTCCAGAAAAACATCTACTTCTGCTTCATTGACTGTGCTAAAGCCTTTGATTGTGTGGATCACAACCAATTGTGGCAAGTTCTTTAAGAGATGGGAGTACCAGACCATCTTATTTGTCTCTTGAGAAACCTGTATGTGGGTCAAGAAGCAACAGTGAGAACTGGAGACAGAACCACTGATAAGTTCAAATTGGGAAAGGAGTACAGCAAGGCTGTATATTGTTGCCCTGCCTATTTTAACTTATAGTCAGAGCGCATCATAAGAAAGGTGGGGCTAGATGAATCACAAGTTGGAATTAAGATTGCTGGGAGAAATATCAACAACCTCAGATATGCAGATGATACCACTCTAATGGCAGAAACTGAAGATATGCAAGAAGATCAAACCAGTCAGTCTTAGAGGAGATCAATCCTGACTGCTCTTTAGAAGGCCAGATACTGAAGATAAAACTCAAATACTTTGGCCACCTAATGAGAAAGGACTCACTGGAGAAGACCCTAATGCTGGGAACAAGTGACGGCAAAAGAAGAAGGGGACGGCAGAAGATGAGGTGGCTAGATGGAGTCATTGAAGCAGTTGGTGTGAGCTTAGGTGGACTCCAGGGGATGGTGGAGGGCAGGAGAGCCTGGAGGAATGTTGTGCATGGGATCATGATGGGTTGGACACGACTTCACGACTGACATGACATACGATATTCACTATACTAATTTCCTGATCTGTCAATACACCTATCTGTTCCCTGGTCCATTTTCTAGCATCCCTATCTTTTCATTGCCTCCCTATGAATCTGATTCATAGCATAATGGATGCTATTCTCCAGCATAATGGATGCTGGAGCCATGATTAATGGCCACTGTTTGTTAGACCTGAACTAGCTGGAACGGGTCTGGTGATGGCTTCTTGCATACCAGCCATCAACAATCTGTCAAACTTCTCTTGAGTTACAACTGTTCCTAATTAACCTTTCTCAGTTTTAAATGTAAGCTCCATTCTCTTCAGTAGCTGGAGGCCTTGTTCTAACAAATGAGGTGGTAAATCTAGACTGGATCACATGGGAGCACTGGTGAAGTATGCACAGGAGAGAAAAAATGTCATCTAGAAAACTAAGTAAAAGGTAGTGGTCTAACAGCCTGCTCCCTGACTTGCTTTTGGCTATGCGTAAAAGGTATTGGATTTATCTGAGCAGAAGGTGTGGTGGTAGGACTCCATCAGGTGAGTCCTCGCCTATAGCCTGAAGTGGTATAGTCCGCATACAGGTTCACTCCTTTCTCTGCATCTGGAAAACAGTCCTGGTTCAGGCTGTCTTACTGAAAATATTCTTGTCAGTAGGAGTTGATTCTCTCTACAAAAGTCCCAGCACTACTTTGTCTTCTGCCCTGATTGTGCAGGCTTCAGGGTCAATTTTGCAATTATATCTTAGCTCATTTACAAACTTCTGATCATTGCTCTACAAAATACTTAAAGCTTTCATCTATACAGCTGAGACTTCGGGTGATATTATATTGGTAATTTTCAAAATTTGAGGGAAAATGATAATGAGCAGAGATTTTTCCCATGGAAGGTGAACCTTTGGATCTTAAATTCATTTGTTTTAATATCTCTAATGCAAGTAGGCAGATATTAATGAAAGTTTCATTTAGAAGTTGGGATCTTTATATCAAGTGTCTGGAAAATCTGAAATAATATACTTGCAGAAATTCTCTTTAGTGGAAATTACATCTGGTAATTATTGATAGCAACTTTTGTACAAGACACAAATAGATTATCAAAATTGACAAAAAGCCAATAAAATGTCTGTCTACACAAAATGGAAGTGCACACAAAATCACTGACAATTGCAATAGTCTGTACTCGTAAAGCAAATAGCAGGTGGCAGCAAAGTAAATGAAATTTTCTGTGAACTCAATTTACTTGAAATGCATTTTTAAAATGTCTTTTTCACCCTTAAAGCATTTTGCATCTGTCCACTTATCACCAATCCTGATATTTGTCTTCTCCAGTATTAGTCAGTATGATTTATGGGATTGGCTGTTAGGTTCATTGGATTGTGTAAAGGAGCTATATAATCAAGCCATTAGGATGTGGCCCTCCAGGAGTTGAACATTCCCTTTTGAATGGCCCTATCATACAAATTGTGTTAATAAGAATGACACCATATAACACATGTGTAGCTGGCTAATAATCATTAAGAGCATCTCCGCAGATTTCAGCTTCTATTACACTAAAATTTGCTTAGGTATTGCATCACAGTAATTTACCTTTCCAGTTTGCTTCATTTTTTAAAATTATATTACACAATTCTCCTTAATTAAACATGCACAGATATGAAACTAGGAAGGAATGTGGCCAGAACTTTTTTGGATTACTACAGACTAAATACCATTACCGAAAGACCTTTAGCACCAATCTCAAGTACATGGTAAGTTTGCTTGCTTGTCTGTTTTAATCTATCACTCTGCTTTTAAATTTTCTTCACCATATGCATCATCACCATCACCATCATCTGATTACAAAGTTACAATTGCACAGCCATTCTGGTTTAGCTTGGAATTCTTTGGAACTTGGTCATTGTATGGACTTCCTGAATCCTTGTGGTTCCCATGGTCCTAAAGCAATTCCTTGTGCAGAGTGGAAAGAATCAGCATGTGTGAGATTGCTCTTTGCTTTTCAGATGAATTTTGGAAAATTCAAGTTGTCAAGAAGCACTTTGAGAATTGATTTAGGGAGCAAAGATTTTCTCAGTGTATTAAATTTTAGAGCTCTGTAGAATTCTCTTAGGAAAAGTTTCCAGTATTATAAAAACTTTTTTTTTTAACTTAAGAGTTGCTACATGAAAAGTAAGATACATCACTCAAATACCCATTTGCCCAGTTCCCCTCTCTGTCTCCTTAACTATTAATCATTGTTCTTAAACTTTCCATGTTAAGTTTGGATAGTTACATGATAGAGTTGAGGGCAAAAGTTAGGATCTCATGCATTAATGAAAAGCATTACTGACAAATAAAAGCATTACTGGAAAGTGCTAGATGTACTATGCAGTAGGAATGGCTGTGTTTGGTAACTTTCTAATTAAGTAGCAGAAATCTCAAGGCATTTTTCTGCTAAAGCAACAACAAGAATTTCTGCTGGGTACAAAAGGAACCCTCAGTCACATTGTTTATAGAATTAACACCAAACTAATGACCCTCTTTGAACCAAACATTGCTCTAAGAGCAGATACAGTAGCAGATGGCAGGAATATTTCTGGGCAGTGTATACACTAGGCATATGGTGAGATACCTGCTAAAAAGATGGTAACATTCCCCCCTCCCCGAAATTCCTCTTTTTAATGAAGAAGACCACTTGGTGGACTGCATCATCCGTACTGCTCTCTGATAATTATATGTACAAATAAGAATGAGTGTAGGCAATGTATGGTTTGTTTCAAATTAATCCATGCTTTTCTGTGAAACTTGACACTCAAGGCAGCTTACCAAAAAACTATAAAATGATAACAATGCCCCAAAAATAGATTATTAAAGGGTGGTGGGGGGAGGAAGCATGATGTAGGCCACAGGGCCCACCATCTGCCTGAGAAATGACTGAACACATGATGGGTCCTACATCCATCTTCCCCTTTCCCCTCAGTCTCCCACAGGCATCCCAGTAGTGGAGGCTGATGGTACCATGTTATTTGGACAGTCCATTCAGTCTGGATTTTAATCTGAATTTATAAGGAGCAGTCTATGCTGCTGAAACTAATTCTTTGGGTAGAGTTCAGCACCATGGATAGTTCCTTTGAAATTCAGACTGCAGCCTCCCCACAGATATTGGTACCCCAAGGGACACTGTGGGAGGAACAACTACTGTCTGCTGCTGTGCCAAACCCCCAAAAAGGGCATGGCGAGGGGAGGGCAGGAGGTCCTCTAATAGCTGCCCCCAGGTGCCACAGGGGCACTTTGGGAATGGCTATCAGTGGAGCTCATCCACTGCCTTCGTGTCTTTCCCAGGACTTACAGGCAGGCTGTGACATTTTTGTATGTCTTACTTTGAACTACCTCCCAGCCTAAAATTATCATGGAAGTATCATGGACTGGAGAGTTTGGCAGAACTGCTCTTGTTCATATATCTCTGAACTTACAGGAAAATACTTATATACATCTGGTAATGAATCCATATGTAGACTGCTACTGTAGGAATGACCTTGCAACTCAGATTGGAATTCTGAAATAATTCAGTGATTATAACCAGTTTTCTTTCTTACATTGATCTCATTGATTCCTGTGTATGTCCCTTCCCCCTACCCCTTTCTGCTTTAGCTTCTGAAACATGGATTTTGGGAGGATCTCTTTTGAAAAATAATGTAAGCTACATTACACCATAGCTTTGCTGTAAGGATACCATGGCAGGCCCAGAAATACAACCTGCCTGTGAAATGCTCCAGTTAATTGGAAAACAGGCTTTCTAAACCATTTAATAAATCCAATTTAATTAAATGTCACATCAGACTGAGAGTATTTTCATAAAAAACCCAGTCATCCATTTCTGATGAGAAGGCAGTTGATTCAGGTTCAAGATGAACATTTCACTGATATGCCACAAATATTTTAAAAACTCTTTATGTGAGAGAGAAAGGGAGATGTTTTGACCCTGGTCAGTATGAAGTGCCACTGACATGTGAGATCAAGGAAAAGGTTTCATTTTATTTCTGTGACCCTGAAATCTGAAATTCATTCCCCAGAATCACAATAAGTGTTCCAGTGAAAGAGATGTGTATTTTCCTGTGGAACTGTCATGGGTAGCTGTTGTACCCATCTGTTGTAGAGCTGGAAGACATCTCAGCAGTCACCTGGCCCAATGCCTTGCCAGTGCAGAAAACCTGTTGGTGCAGCACCTCTGATCAATAGCCGCCCTGCCTCTGTGTGAACCGCATAATGAAGGAGCGTTTGCCACCTTCTGAGGCAGTCCTTTCTGCCATCACACAGCCATCTATGGTAGGATGGTGAGGCACAGGCTGCAGTTCCACTGCCATAGTTCAGGGGTGCTGAACCTTTCTCAGTCTGAGGACCTCATTCCAGCAGTGGTGAGGGCAAAGGTAAAAGGGGGTAGGGCCCACATACCAGGAAATCCAACATACTTTAGTTTAAAAGTTCTTGCTGCCAGTAATGAAGCCTTTGGAGAGGCAATTCTATCTTTTAGAATTGGGCAACTAAAGCAAAGAAGCCACCAAACAAATGGCAGCTGGGGAGGAAAGGTGGGGCCAACAGAAGAGAGCATGGGGCTTCAGGTAGGCCAGATCTGGCATTAAAACCTAAGGTTTATAGGTAAACTGCAAGTTTTCTTTGCTTTACCATACAGGTGCTTTACCAAAAAGCCTAAGATAACCTCCTCCTTCAAAGCACTACAAGAGCTTCTAAAAGAAATATTTTTGAAAGATATGAATTCTATGTCAAGACCTCACGCCTCCATTCTTTGACATCTTAAACTATTTAAACTTAGTTTGAGCATTTTAAGGATGTTTATGAGCGCCTTCCCCCCTGGAAGGCTGTACCCATTGCTGTGACACTTCTCAGGTGTGCTTTTGTTACATCTCTGCAGCAATAGCCCTCCACTGGCAGTAGCAAAGCCAGTGCCGTGCCACCATTGCACTGTAGAAGCAGCTCCCTTTGCCTGCAACAACCAGACAGACAACCACAACTCGGTAGAGATATGTGGGCCCATCAATGGTACTGGCCTGAGATCCTGTCCAAGCTGGACACTGGCCCTAATCTTTATGCTGTCCTTCTCCATTGAGAAGTTAGTCCCAGTAATTTCAGTTGACTTTCCCTGCAGGACCTATGCCTAGAATCCTAATCCTCATGGTGCATGTGTGCGTGGGTTTTGTATTTTGGGAGTAAGTGAAACCACTGGGAAACTGGGAGTAAACCTCATTGAAATCAGTGAGACTTACTTCTGAGCAGACATGTATAGGATTGCACTGTTGGCCTCCCTTGCATCTTTGCATTTTCCTATAGTGTGGATTGACACGCAGTTGGAAGCCCACAAGGCATTGCAATAGGTCAGTGTGCCTCGGGGCATGGGAGAGATGCTGAATCCCAGACAACTTAAGTCTGATTCTGTAGAGCAGTAAATTGCATGAGGAATGGAATAGCTATTACAGTTTAAAGGCAAATTATATGTTTTGCCGTAGAAATTAATTTTTGTTTTCCCCCTTGTCTATTGATAATTATAATCTGTCAGTTTTACTCCTACATGCGTCTGCACATTTAAATGCAGATCTCAAAGCTGCTAGCGGCGGCTGAGGGAGGGGGAACCTTTCAGTTTTAAACTGTGACACATTTGCGTGGGCTCAGTGAAAAGGATCCATTTACAGAATTCAGAGAGATTTGCATTGCTTGGACAGCCTCCAGCAGAGGGCTCACCAAATACCCCATTACAACAATTATCCTGTCAAAGTCTTAGAAATCAAAATGCTGCCTCGAACAATGCAATCCCATATTTTGAGCACAGGCTGCATGGATGCAAACACACAAAGCTAGACTGTGCCTGTTGGCAGAACTTGGAGGGAGACAAAATGCTGAATGGTTAACTTCCTCATCTTTTAGGAGACCCACCCTGCACTGTTCTGAATGATGCACGGCCCCGGTGCTACAACCACCCCTGTCCTGCTATCCCTTGATTCATATGAGGTCAATCTCTTTGGCTGGCAAGCAACTGAATTACTGCCTTGCCCTCCACAACAAGGATGGGCAGAAAGTGGATTGGCTGGTATCCATTGGTAGGTCTCTGGGTGAAAGACGACCCGTTTGGGTGGCAAAGTGTCCTCTTTTACAGATGGCAAGCCTTGATCTGAAGAGCCGCCAAAGGACTCTGTTTTGAATTTACTCTGTTTGAAGATCTTTCCTGTCCAGGTCCAGATTAATGATAAAGAACCATCAAAATGAAGACCTAGGGCATGATGGTGCCCATCAACATCACCATCAATCTGGGTAACAATCTGGGTAACAGACTGAGCAAGGCATGCAAGTCCCATGGGCACCTTCTTCCACTCAATAACCTAGTTGAATATAATGATAGCCCATGGTTTAAAGAAGCCATGGGCTGTTGTGCGTGAGTGAGAGAGGGCAGGTACACACCTGTAAGCTCACCATTTTCATTAAAAGTTGTGATTGGCCCATTCATAGCTGTGAGGTTCTGAGGCAGCACCAGGGCTCCCTCTTCTGGCCAGAGACCAGAATAGCAGCCCTGGTGATTGCTGGACCAGGTCCACAGTCAATCGCAGCCACCTGGGATTTTACGAGCACCACCTGGGGTCTTGAGGGAAGAGCTATATAAGAACCAGCTCTTCCCTTCAGATGCTGCCTCAGCACTAGAGGTGTGTGGTGTTGTTGGAGCTCTTTGTGCCTTCTGGAACCCACTCCTGGAAACTGCCCGTTGCCTTTCTCCTGCCTCTGCTTCTAGACCATATCTGGCTTCACCTGCTTCAGTCCCAGGTATCTGCTTCTCCTTGCCTTGTTTCTCTGGCTTTTGACTCCTGACTGGTGTTGACTGCTCTGCTCTATTTGGTCTGGCCTACCTTGCACTCCTGTTACTCACCTTGATCTCTGGACTGCCTATGATTTGGAATGGGCCTGTATATTGTATTGGTTGTCTGGGTCCTGGTGCCCTGACCTGATTCCCAGCCACCTGTGCCCTGGACACTGACAGTAGCTTGTTGTGAATCTGGAGCACTGGCATTTAGAGCTAAACAACCCAGTCGTTAATCCATGGATTAGGAGAGCAATTTCCATTTTTGCTTCCTTGACACACAAGTTACAAAGCACACTGTACAGTCCTTGAGATATGCCCTGAAAGACTCACAATTGTTGCTTTCTTGCTGAAACTGGATGCTCTGCCATATTGTCACAGAGCACAGCAATGCTAAATGTAGCTTCTAACACTTTTGATGCTCTGTAGTGGCTGCAGGGCACTGAAAAGGGTATAAACTGAGCTTGCAAACAAACTGCATTGAGCTGTTTGAGTGCTTCATAGGGATCAACACCATTTGTTTTAGGTTTGGCTGCTTGCTCTGGTGTGGGGGGGGATAGAGGGGGCTGCCATGGGAAGCAGTGGGGACTGCATGTGGCCCACCTCTGCTGTGGTGCCATTCCCCTTGGGCCATTGTGCAGGAAATAGCACCAAGAGGGTGCTGTGTCTGCAGCGCTGGCCCCACTTGTAGTGGGGGCAAAGTTTCTCCTCCCTTGTATTAGAAAAGGATGGGGGAGGGCAGAACCATCTACTGCTTCATCCTGAAAATTGGCAACCCTCCCAAGAAGCAATGCATGGAATTCTCTCTCTCTCTCTCTCTCTTCCATCTCCCCCACCCCCCAACAGTTACTGAAAATGGCAGTCACCCTTTCATGGAGTACAGTTCATCCCGAGCATGTGATGGGAGGGTGAATTTGATTCTGTTTAGGCTTCATGGCTGACAAATCTCTTTTCTGCTAATTTGTGAAGTTGACACCTGTTCAGAACAGGAATTTGAGAGGCAATGAATGATGATGAGCAGAGGAGTTTCTAGATCAAATTAGGGGGAACTGTGCAGTGGCCATGAGAACTGCCCAAATTGCCCTGCAGCACCTCATACAGGATTATCACTTGAGGCATCGCCTTCAGAGATGTCAGCTGGCATCCAGTGTAAAGACCAGTATTAGAAGAGCCATACAACTGCACAGTGTTCTCCCATCCAGGGGAAAGTTACTCTTAAGTGTTGTCCCTGGACATTCTGATCACTTGGAGAAGCAAGGCACAACTGGAGTGGAACTGATGGACTTTTCCATCAAACTGGGAGCTCTGCATGTTAGGCTTGGCCAGGCTTAGGCAACTCACAGCCTGTGAACCGTGGGCAACCCATGAGCCTCAGATCCTCTGCCTCCTGCTACTGCCAGAGCTGTCAAATCTCCTTCTGTGGTGGAGGTGGGGCGGGGCAGGAATGTGGCAGCCAGACTTTTTTCCTTTGCCGTCATGAAGTTGAATTTCAGTGGCACAGCAGGCATAGGGGCCTGGCTTATGGAGGGTTCAGGAGGGTGGATATTGGCCCCTTGATGCACAGAAGTTGCCTACCCTTGTCCTAGACATAGGTTTCACTATATCCATTTGGATATAGGAGTGTGTGGAACAGATTTGGGTTCGATCCAGTTTTAGGTGCCTGCAACTGGATGTGCAGCAGCAGGTTTTCCCCTCTCCCTCCCCCATATTATCAAGCATCAGCAGGGGAATAGGGTGAGGTGGGGAAAGGGGGAAGCACTTTCCATGAGAGCAGTTCTTTTGTCTATGCAAGGCAGATCCTATATCCAACCTTCAATTGTGTTGTAACTCACTAGCTACTCATTTCCCACCAAAATCAAATCATACTTGAAGGTTCCATCAGCCATTTTCAGGAATTCATAGGAAAACTTATGAATACTGATGTGGGCACAGCTTCTTCCATTGACCAGCGAGGAGCTCATGCAGACTCATTTTCACACCACTCCTCCTCCTCTGAATCATATTTGGCACCTCAAAATGTGAATGCTATGCTTTTTTGCAATGTCTATTATCCAGTGAAGGCTGTTGTGGGTGTTTGAACAGGGTTTTGTTTGAATGCTTATAATCAGGATCAAGATGCTCACTTTGTTCCTACTCTCACCACTGCTTCCCCCTTCCCATGGGCCAGCAACTTATCTCTGGACACAGCAGGGAGAAAGAAGCCAGCAGGCACTCTCCAGTTTCTGAATCCCTGGCAGAAAATAGATGTGCACCGTACGTTTGCACCCATTGTGGGTAGGATAGGATGCTCTGGCACAAGTTATATCACGGGGCTCATTGAGCGGGGAAGAGGAAGGTGGAGGTAGAGGGCATTTTTGGATCATTCTGTTTGAACGCTTGCAGAGGCTCAGCCAATTTAGAATTGATCAATGGGACACTAGTATGGCAAAATGAAACTTTTATCCAAGGCAGGTCAAATAGTACCTTGCCTAGTTTGCTGGAGGACTGTGGGAAAACTATCTTATTCTGAAGTAATGACAGAACTGGGGAGTTTGTTTAAATGTGTTCAGGTGTTCAAATCATGCATTCAATCAATGTACATAGGAGGTGGTGGTAAGCTGTTACCTGCTATATGCATATTCACTGAATGCCTGGTCAGGGCCCCACATGTTGCTGTATACACAAAGCTCTCTGTCCAAACAATAAAAGGCCCATGCAGTGGCACACCGCTGATTGCCAGAAGTGCAGTCCGTCTGTCAAACAGTGTGGCTCTGAGATTCTGTCCTAGGGTTTCCATCTAATATATGTAGCCCATTCATCACTGAAAGATATTTTACCAATCTATCTTTTCTTTTTCACTGGTTGGCAGGAAGGAAAAAGCTTCCACCTATAGATGTGCCTACCATCGAAGCCAGGGGAATAACCAAACTGTCAGCAAGCCAGAAAAAAGAACCCAGATGACTCTTAAGGAACACACACAGTCTTCATAAAGAATTGAAGGAAGATGCTGGGACAGCCAAGTTGGTTCAGTATTTTCAGGGTTTAAAATGGATTCTGAGCCTCCTCCTTAGTCAATTGTTTTGTTTCTGGCCTTTTTTTTTTTTTTTTTTTTTTGAGGAAGGGAAGAGAAACTCTTTACTTCCAGTGTTACTGTTGGTTTTGTTATGGGCTGATTTAGTCATAGGTCTTTTCCCTTAGAAGCAAGCCAATAGATCTAGAAAATTCACTTTTTTCTGCCACATTAAAAGCTTATCGTGCATAAAGCCAGCAAAAGCCAGTTCTTTTCCTGAAACATTTTGAAGCACTCAGCAAACCAGGGGAAGTGGTTCATGATGCTGCATGATTTCTGCTTTTATTGGTCTCAGATCCTCAAATGTGCTAGTGATTTATAGTGCTCCCTGGAACACTGTTGTGCCATCTTGATATCTAGATATCGTTTTCATTTATTTCTTCCATTGCCTCTCTTCAAGTGAAGAATTAAAGCATGTATATTGATATGTTTATACTGAAACATTCTAAAGGAAACCAAATTTATTGACTAAAGCATGACCATTCCCACATCATGAAAATGCACATCTTTCTGTCCTTTTCTTCTTCCTTCTCCAAATACATCTGAAATATAAGACCATCAGGAAAAATAACATTGGAGCCATCTAAGGCAGTCTTCTCCAACATGGTGCTCTCCAAATGTGCTGGGCAAGAACTCCCAGCAATGTCCAGCCTGCATGGGCATTGAGAATTATGGAGGGCCACTAGGTTGGGGAAGACTGATCTAAAGTGAAGGGAAAAATATGCTCCAGTCAGATTGTTCTGCCTTGTGTATTGACTATGCAGAATCCTTGGTTTCCATCCAGCTGTGCAAGTGTATAGCCCTATCAGGTAATCAGCAGTCACACCAATCTGCCAGTCATGGGAGAGAAGCTGTCAGAGGCTATAATCTCCTTTGCTTCTCCCTCACCAGAACAGCTATTGCTTGATACTCAGGTTTCTGACTTGAGCCAGGGATACACAGTTCTGACAAGAATTGTGTGCACTGTTGCGTATCTGGCCTCAAAACTATGAATACGCATGTACGAATAACGGTTCCCATGTTCTAGCTGGATTGGAGCATTTGTGTAGGGAGAGAAGAAATGGAAGAACAAGATACAAGAAATATGCTGGGACCCCATAGAAGAGCAATTAATGCAATCCCTTCTGTAGTATTAGATGTCACACTGGAGGCTTAAATTGTGTTAACAAAGAGGAACCCTAAACATATTTCTGACTCCTCGAGTCTATAAGCAAAAGTAGCCCAGAGAACTTGATCATCAAAATGCCCTCTTGACAGTAGGAATTAAATGGCAGGCAGAGGGGGATAAGATGTTCTGTGACTTAAAAAATAGTTTATGACTAGTATTGAGTTTTGTAAGGTTTCAGCTGAAGATTTTCAAAGCTGGTTTATGAAGCAGGTCTGTGAGGGGGTGGAATGTCAGTTCAAAATTTTGCAACAAAACATTTGCACATTTGCTGGTGTTGCTTTCAAAATAGATTCATGTTCTGTTATAGAGTAGACAAGGTAAAACCTGCTCATTTGTTCTTGGAGCACTAAATAAATAATTAAAAGCTGCTGCTGCTGCTGCTGTTTTTTTTCTTTTTGTTCATGTCCATATTTTTTCATTGGAGGGCTCACTTACTTTCCGGAGATAATTGGGTTCTCATGTAGAGAGTTGTAAGACTTTTCTGTCTAAACATTCATGAGATTGCAGCCTAACTTATTTTCTGCACATTCTGCCCCCCTGAAAAGACAATCCCACTACAAAACCGCAGCAAATAGGCTAAGTTGAATTGGACTTCCTGTCAGGGGGATTAGGTCTGTGTGCATGGTGGGCTATATTTGCAATTATTATTTTTTAGTCTATTGCACTGTCATACACCTTTACTGGCAAGCTGCAAACCTATTATAGAAATACAAAATGGGTTGACTCCTTCGCTAGGGAAACATTAATGTAATCTCAGGTTGTGTCTGTTTCTGCCAATATTGTGTAAGGGATTCCTGGGAGAAAGTTCTACAGAGGGAAAAGGAATCTTTCTATAACCATTTTATGAAATTTACTGGTGTGGATAAAATGAACAGAGTTTAAAATTGCCAGCCTGGCTATCTCTAAAAGACAGGTGAAGTCCTCTGGCTATTGCTGCCCCATACTATTACAAATGGAAAAGCCTGAAGTAATTGAATAGTTCATCTACTGGAAACCACTGTGAACTGCTATAACCTAAATCTCTCTCTTTTTCTCCCTCCCCATATACACACACAGCGAAAAAGACCCGCAAGTTCAGGGGTAAAAACATGCCTTCCTTACCTAGAGATAGTTCTAACACACCAGTTGCTGTTATTGTTCAGAGGATAGTGCACGATCTCTCCCCCTCCCCCTTGGCGCCCCCACACTTACTCCTTCCCCCCCTGGCTCAGTACAGAAGTAATGGGATCCCATGTTTTCCCAGAAAGACTGCAAGAGAGGGTGATTCATTAGTGAGGAAAAGAAGCCAGAGAGACTAATCCTGACTTGTTCTTATACTATAGGTCAAACAAAACAATTCCCTATGTTCACATGCTATGGAAACTTTGGCTAGTTTAAATATTAAAAGTACCCATTCTGTCTAAGGAATGAGGAAATTGTGAATCATCTTAGGGCAAAAATGGACTTCAGGCAGAGTTTAGTCTATCTTCCCTCCACATGTGCATACATTTTTAAAAAGCACCTTAGACTGTTGTAACTGGGAACAAAACAATTAAAGGAAAGAGGAGTGAGAGAGTCTAGATGTTGGATGGGAGGCTCACCCAACATAATTAGCCAAAATTAAAACAACAGCTGCTGAACAAAAATAATGAAACTGTTCCACGGCTGAAGATACAGTTTTTCAGAGAGCTGAAGGCAGTATGTGTGATGTATACTCGTGCCCTTTTCCATGTTGCTTCTTGAAAAGAGGAGGTGCCAATTTTGGTACTTTTCCATGAACTTAGCACACTAGTTTAACCAGAGGCAGCAGTAGGAGAAAGTTAGGATGGGGGTGTATGAGAAGCTAAGCCTCTGCCAACCCATCTTCCCTATTAGTTTTTGCCAAGGAGGCTGGGGAATTCCTTGACGTTACTGTGAAAGTGGGAAACGGGTAATATTCAGGGATACAGTGCCGACTGGGGTCTCTAGGTGACATTTTCTTTTTATTGGCTAGAAGTGTGCGGAACAGTACAGACAGAGCATTTGTACAATTTGCTCACTTTGATTCACTGTGTTAAATATTACAGCACTCAGCAAACCAATTTTCATTTAATCAATTAACTATCTTCATGTTAACCTATTAATCAGGTAAATTGGCTGCATAAATGAAATCGCATTATCCAAAGTGGGTGATCTCTTGCAGACATTTAGTGGCAATCCTGCTCATCAGTCCAATGTGTGAATATGGCTATGACAGCAGAACACGGCCTGCTTAGTGCAGATGAGCTTCCCCACACTTAAATAGCACTGGCAGTTCATTGTTTAGGACATCATCTAAACCCATGACCTGATTCAAGAGATCACGGATTCATCACAATGATGCCATCAAGCACTCGGGGGGACCCCTGGGGATCCCTCTCCTTGAGGGTACACTTGGAATCTGTGATTAATCAACTGGTTAATCACACTGGTGAATCAATGAAGACTTCCAGCCCTACCTAACTGTAATACAATGTGCAGTTGAACAGAGACCCAGATCATTAATACTTGGGCTTTCTATAGCTTAGTGCCATTAAGATTTATCCTGGTGTCCATGTGTGCATCTGAATTCAGTGCCTAATATTAGTTGCATTCCAAATTCCTGATTAGTAAAAACACCATGCTTGCCACCCTTTTGGATCTGCATCACATTTGTACGAGACACAGAAAGCAGGCAGTGACCATTCAAAGACTGATTAATTGCAGACATGTCGTCTTCTTCCTTCTCATCTTTATTTCTTATTTATGGATGATATAGTAGGATGAATTTTAATCAGTTCTTACCCTCTTGTTGTGTTCATCATGTTTTTCCTCTGAAAGCAAAGATTGTTAACCATTTAGGAACAAGCAGATGGCCTGGAGTAGCACTGGAATCAGAGATGGCTTTACCATGGGTCATTTACTGAATTCCTAAGTGGGAGGATTGTGCAGAGGGTCTAACCTTGTGGGGCCAAGGGCAGCGGTGATGCACGTTCAGTGATTCTGCAAAAGTCAAATGGCTTTCCTAACTTGATATATTGGCTGATTCCCCAAATCTCTGCAATGTTTTCAGGCTTTGAAAGTTAAATAGCTGAAAGCTTGGAAGCAGATGATACCACTGATATGTTCAAACTGTAACTTTTATTGAGCACGCGCAAGGCTATGCAGCTGGGAGGGCTAAGCTATGGGAATTAGCCCTATTCCTCATATCCACTTCAGTGACAGTACAGTTTATTTATTTTTAAAGCTACAGAATTTGTACCTGCACCACATCACAATAGATTGGATTAGCATAAAGCACACTAAAATAAAAAACACACAAAAATAAATTGAACGCAATAGCCTCAATAAAATGATGGAATGTAGTTAATAGTCAGGAAATGCTTGCTTGAAAAATGTCTTCAGCAGTTGCTGAAAACAAAGGAAGGGTGATCCATAACTGATCTTCAGTGGAAGAGCATTTTATAGCTTGGGAGGCAAAAAACTAAAAACTGTGCTGCAACTTGTTTCCAAGCAGATCTCTGGTGTAGAGACCACATGGAGCACCTCTTCAGAAGAACTCAGCATCAAACGGAATGAAATGTTCT
This sequence comes from Varanus komodoensis, assembly GCF_004798865.1. Taxonomy (NCBI): domain Eukaryota; kingdom Metazoa; phylum Chordata; class Lepidosauria; order Squamata; family Varanidae; genus Varanus; species Varanus komodoensis. The sequence continues at coordinate 1,235,147 of NW_025335587.1, read as the reverse complement.
TCTTTGTGGTATCTGTGCATCACACACACAGGCTCTGAACCTTCACAGAGCCTGTTGTTGGGAAGATTTCCTAGCTAGGCTCAGTTTGGTAGGAACCTCATGCCTCCTGTCCCTGGTATATCTAGGAGGGGTCCCTGCTCTTTTCTTCTGTTTCTTTCCAATCACTATTGTGGGTGCCTTGGGACTTTCTTCTTTGGTAGCTTTTGCATCGCTCATACTCTATTCGCCTTTCTTACTGCCGTTTCTCTAAATTCTGTTTTACTTCACTTAAATCTTTTACCAAGATTCTCACTGTTTTCTTCCCCCATCTTGCCGCCTTCTCTCCTAATGGTAGTCAAGGTGCTTTTCCAGAAATGCATGTGCTATTGGAAGTAAACTTTACCCAACAGATGGCCACTCCTTGGGCCTCTTCTGTGTTGTAAGTTCTTCTGTAAGCTGTAACCAATACAGTTGTGGTCAAATTAGAACTCAGTACTGTCTCTGGGTATTGCATGCTTGACTTTATTGGAATAGCTACCAACTTCAGCACTTATGCAGGAATGGAGTGAATAGAGAACATGTAGTTGATCGAAATGGAAACACTCATGCAAACACTAAATGGAGGGATGGACCACTGACTCCAATTTAAAAAAAAAATCCTTATCTTCATGGAAGGAAAGAACAAGTAGTGAAAGGTGGAAGAGCAGACCAGTGGTCCCTCGACAGTGATGAATGACATAATCTTTGTTTCTTTGTGCTGGATTATGGGCTTGCAAATAACATGATCCAATGAAATGAAATGAGGTACTGAGGAGAGGCCCTACATGCTTCTTCCTGGCCTATTCTCTTGACTTCCACCTTTGTCCAATCTTTCTCTCTCTACTACTGTTGTTTCCTTCCTTGGACCCCAAGATCTTGGGAAAGACCGACATGGAAAGTAGGGAAGCAGATGAGGTGGTAAAATTCAGAGAAGTGTGTGCATGGAGGGGAGGAACTGGCTTGTCAAGTATTCATGTAAAACACTACCCCCCCCCAAAAAAGGGAAAACTCTGAATTTTCAACTAAAATACTCCAATGCTTCTATTAATTTAGGAGACAAGAGGATATTTACTTGCTCATCTCTAAATGCATGTGAAGCATTTTAAATACTTTGAAGTACAAATACCTATGAATGCTAGTTATTACAGCACAAACACTGGAATTTCCACTTCATTTCATTCTTCTTTTCACTACAGACTTGTGCTGTTGGCCATTTCTTCTATTATTTATCTCATGAGAATTAAAGTTTGGAGAAAGTGACTTGAGAATCAGGTATGCCTCATATGGTGGGCACATTGTAGGATGTGGCACAAGATGAGGTAGCTGTTTGCATCAGAGCCCAGGATATTGGTTTGTTTACAGTTGTATCAACCAAATTCTTCTCAGAAGATCTGAAAACTTTCCCTAATTTAAAAATAGCAACAGGGAAGAGAGGAATTCCACATGTAAAAATAGTCATATTTCCCAATAAACTGGGAATTTGCTAAATATTTCAGTCTCAAAAGTTGATGCTGGGAAATGACGTGGCTGCCTGGGTTTGGATGACCTGGCTGAGGACCTGTGGATGATGAGGTACTTTTCCAGGCATTTAAGATTTCGCCAGCCTAGTCTAAAAAGAATATCAAATGGAAGGAATTACTTTATTATAGATAATGCTGCCATTTCCAGATAGTTGCGCTTCAGTTAAACCCACTGAACCAAGATCCTCTACGCATTTCAGTCTGGAAAATTAGCCTGCCAAAAGATATGATACAGGACAAGCAAAGTGACTAGATGGCATATATTTTATGCCCATTACGAGAGATGCAGTCAGCTGTTCCTTTTCCAAATCACAGTACTTTTTAATTTGAGAGGCTGGTTTTAAAGCAGCAGAGATTCTTTTGCTCAGGGAACATTTTTCCTCAGGGTTGCAGAAAGGAAGAAAATGATCCTGCTTGGATCAGTATCACGCACTCGCCTGCGTTCATGGCCCCTCATTTACCATCAGTGGAGAACACATTGCACAGAGTTGGAGCTAGCTACTGCTATGATGTGGCGCCTGTGTAACAGTCCTGCCATCAGGTACTGGATCTTCTCTACTTCTCTTGAACTCACAGCACATTAATGTTCCTACTTTTCTTCAGCTTTTGTGTGCAGAATATGTGCATAAACCAATAATGGTAACAGCCAGTGTTAGCAATGACAAGAGCATGCAGCCATTGTAGTTGTGGCAATGGGCGCTCAAGAGTAGAGGCAGGCCTATACCTCAGTGTTGCAGTCCTTGCTTTGCATGCAGAAAGCCCTAAATTCAATCCCTTGCTAGAAAGCTCAAGTGGCAGCATCGGAACTGCTGCAGCTGGGACAAGACATAAATGGGCTCGGTGGAAAACTGGTCTTAGCCAATGTAAAGCACCTTCCTGTGTTCCTATAAGTAAGCCATCACCTTTGCTATAAACCCAAATTCAGCCATCCTCTTTGCTTTCAGTGGCAGGCAACAAGCACAGAGCTATAAGGCGTTTTGAGCCACCAAAGCATTATAGCCCTACACTCATAACAAACCATGTCTGTTTCCAATGCGTTAAGGCAGTTTAAGCTGGCAGAGCTTCAGTGAGTGACAAGCAATGTGTGTGGGTGTTTTTGGGAAATGAAAAAGTGAAGCACTGGTTGAGCAGGGAGTAGCGATGTTGGAGTATAGCTCTGAATATAACCCAGCGTGTGTGGGGAGGGGGGCAGAGGAGGGGCTGTTTTTCTTCAGCAACTGCAAGAAGGAGGATTTCAAGTATTTTTAAGGAAGATGTTTTCTCACAAAACAAGATGTTACTATATATACACCAATTTTAGCACAGACAATTAAGGAGTGTTTCACCTCATCCAAAGATTAAACAGTGGCATTAGCAGATATATCTCTTCCCTACCCTTATGCTTTTATTTAATTTGAAAAGTTACTGCTTTACACAAAACAGAGACAAAAAGAAGGATCGTATTGGCCAGTCCAATGAAATATAAAGGAATAACAAAAGAGGACAAACAAAAGAGCTCTTCCAGAAGATCCAAGAAAAGGGATTTAAACCTAGATAAGGAATCCTAAAGACCAGCTGTCAGGATTGGGAAAGACAGTTGCTCCTGGCACGCACTCTCAAAGCCTGTTGATTGGAATTCGGAGGAGGAGGAGCAGTGGCAGCGGGAAGCCTTGGAATGTGGGCCAATTCCAGACATCAAGATGAGAAAAGCAGGCCAGAATCCTCAGGTGATCGGACAGCCTCTGGGAATTGCCAGGATGTACAATTATTGGGAGAATGCTTGAAACAGGAGTTTCTCAGAGACAGATGAGCTGGCTATGACTTTCTATCCCATGATGGGACACTGCCAGAGGAGGGCTGCCCAATTAGAGGATCAGCATATAGAGAGAAGTCATGCTTGTTTCCCAAAGCCCCCCCCCCCCAAAAGGATGTGGCCCAAACATAGTGTAGAAGTAAATACTAGACTGGGTTCAACCAATGGCTTTGTGCATGCTCAGAGAGTCATTCCGGGGGTTTGTGCATTTGGAAAACACTTTGATCAATAAATAATGCTTTTCAAGAAAGGTCTGTGGCTTTGAATGTGTAAAGAGAGGAAACTTGGCTCAAAACACCAACAGGGGAATATACTATCTGATCAGAATTAGGGAGAGAACAGAATATGTGGAAGAATTATGCAGAAGTGATAAAAAGATGACAGACTCCTTCAAAAAGGAATCCTATGAGTAAGACCCTGCAATATTAGAAAACAAAGTGAAAGCTGTTCTGAATGCACTTGGAAGGAATAAAGTAGATGGGTATCAGAAGAACTATTCCAAATGCTAACAAGAATATACCAACAAATAGAGAAAATGAAACAATGGCCCACAGATTGGAAATGTTCAATATACATTTGAATCCCCGAGAAAGAAGATGTGATTACATTATTTCCTGTGCAAGCAAAATGATGTTCAAGGTGATGCAACAAAGAATATTTCTTGCTCTATATAGAGCAAGAAATGTCTGGCATTCAAGCTGAATTCCAACAGGGAAGAGGTACTCAAGATCACATAGCAAATATGCAAAGAATTTCTGAAGAAGAGCAGCCTATGCTTTATAGACTAGAACAAAGCCTTGGACTGTGTGAACCACAAGAAGCTATGGATGGTCCAGAATAAAATGGGTGTGCCCCAGTGTTTTATCTCCCTATCTGCTCAATTTGTACACAGAACATATCATTTGTAAAGCTGCAGTAGGATCAGAGTAAGGAGTGCAAATAAATGAAGAAACACCAATGATTTAAGATATGCAGATAATACCATACTACTGGCAGAAAACAGCAATGAATTGAAATGACTCCTGATGAAACTGAAAGGGCAAAAGCAAGACTACAGCTGAATATTAAGAAAACAAAAGCCATGACTACAGAAGAATTATGCAACTATAATGTCAACAGTGAAGAAATTGAAATTGTGAAAAGTTTTGCATACCTTGCCTTAATCATCAATTCAAAGCAAGTCAGTAGCCAAGAACTTAGAAGACCAAGACTTGGAAGGACAGCAATGAAGGGGGGGAAAAGATAATCAAATGCAAGGATGTTTTCCTGGAGACCAAGGCCAAGACCAACCACACTATTTTATTCCTGATCACTATGTATGGATATAAAAGATGGGTGATGAAGAAACCTGACAGGAAGATAATGCATGCATATGGAACATGGTGCTGGAGGAGATACCCTGGTCCATCAGAAAGCCCAACAGAAAGCCCAAGCCAGAAATTTCTTTCAAAGCCAAAATGGCAAAACAGAAGCTGCTGTACTTTGGACTCAGGATGAAGAAGGAAGATTTACTGGAGAAGACAATCATGCTAGGGAAAGGCAGACAAAGAAGAGGATAACCAAGTATGAAGTGGATCGATTCCATAAAAGAAGCCACAGCCACAGCCTTGAATTTGTAAGAGCTCAATAGGACTGTGAACAACAGGACATTTCGGAGAGCCTTTATTCATAGGTCCTTCATAAGATGGAGACATCTTGATGGCACACAACGACAGCTGGGGAAAGCTGAGCCTTAACTTCTTGAATTGTTTTGATTGCAACCATTTCCAAATCTTGTATCAAGTCACAAGAATACTACAAGAAGAAATGGCACTTGCCTTGACAAATTAAGCCACTGCGATGGATGCTTGGGACACTGCCCCTCCCCCCCCACTACAGTTTTGGTGACATATAGACCTTTACATCATCACTGGAAGGAGTCCTCACACTCCAGCACTCCTTCACCAATAATGTAATTTTAGTAAATTGGGATAAGAACTGACCCTACTTGCACTTTTCGGCTCTTATGTGGATTAGCTGTCTATTGGAGTTTGTCTTTCCAAATGCCCTGATAAAGTTGTTGACTTTAAGAAGCATCATGGTAGAGGAGAAAAACCTACAGGCAAGATGAAATTTCAGGCTATTTCTCAAAAGTAATGGTTTAATGACAAATCTGATGCAATCATCATCAAATTGCAAGATGTAGGTTGTTTTTTGTTTTACACAAATCAGGGGGAGACAAAAATCTCAAAGGGCAAGGAATCTATAATATGTCCTGGGAAAGCCTTCCCCAGCCTGGTGCCTTTCAGACACATTTGGACTGCAACACCCAGAATTCCCAGTCAATGGCCCTGCTTGATGGAAATTCTGGGAGTTGTGGTCCAAATGCCTCTGAAGACCACCAGGTTGGGGGAGGCTGCCCTAGGGTGCTAAAGCAGGCTGAGCTTGCTTAGGATCATTTCTTCCGAGCTGTACCCACTTTATGGCACACCAGCTGTCTTTACTCCTTTTAATGTGCATACATACACACACACCCAGGAAAGCACATCAGGCATACAAGCTTATAACCGGTTGAAACCTTTGTTTCTCCTTTTCGTTCTCAAGTTGTAGTCTTTCGGTATGTTGCTCTTTTCTTCTTTTTCTGCGAAATCACAGAGGGTCTTACTTGTCAAAGCTTCTGGGAGGAGAAAAAGCCTAGAGAATGTTTTTTGGGAGTGGGTTGCTAGATAGTTCCTAGATTGCACCTATAGCAAAAATGAACATTTTGGTTTAGGATACTTGAAGGGCTGTCTCCTCCTACACGATCCTGCCTCCACTCCTGTTAAGTGATGGAGAGGCCCTTCTCTGTGTCCCAACACAGTGGCTGTGATTCATGAGAGGGCTTTTCTGGTGGCCATACTGGAGTTTCTTTGTCCTTTCACTTTACAGCCTCCATTGACTGATTAAAAAATGATTTTGCATAGGTATTAAAAATGGAATTCCTAGTATTTTCATGAGTTGCTAGGCAACCCTGTGCTTTGACTGGTTTTCCTTGATTTTGTTTCATTGTGATGGTGACCACCCACCAGGAGCACCTCAATCTTGTCTGGATTGAGCATCAGTTTGTTGGCCCTCATCCAGTCCATTGTCACAGCCAGGCACCTCACCTGCTGATAATGAAAAGGAGAAACAGAGTCGTGTGTCATCAGCGAACTGATGGCAACAGATTCCAAAACCCTGAATGACCCCACTCAGTACTTTCATGTAGATATCTTAACCTGGAATGTGCCTAGGAGGCTGAGTTGTGAACCAAAAATTTCATGGTTTGCATCTTATTTCAGCTATGAAGTCACTAAGGCTGAAAAGCTGTGCATACTTACCTGAAAGCAAGTCCTAAGGAATGAAGCAAAACTTATTAGTATGTGCACATAGGATTAGGATGCTCGTGTCTTTAGACAAAGCACTTCTTTCAGCCTTTGATCCATAACCATAACGAAAGGGATCATGAATATTGTCTTTGCTGAGATATTGTATGTGAAACACATTAAAGTACAATAAAAATGCTATTTTTATTCTCCTGCTAACATCCATAGAAAGTATATGCATAAGGTCCCATTGCACTTTGTTATCCAACTCGGTGGGCAACTACAGAAAATTAAGGAAGGAAATAAACAGTTCAGTTGAAATGGCACAAGAGTTTGCTACACACTGAGAGCCATCTTACTAAAGAATAACGTTGAAACATCTCACTGTAACATTCTCTGCAACCTCCTGAATATTGAGACTGCATATAAAAGCAGTACTTACACAACTTTAACTCTTCTGGCACAATTGTACTTCAGTAATACTTGTTTATTAGCCAAATGCATCTGATCTCAGAGGCCTGCATGACAAGTTCATTACATATCAATTTAATTAGCCAATTTACATTTAATTTACATTTCAATTAATGTCTTTAGCAACAAAACGTTGCATTAATAGGGTAATTGCCTGTTAGGCAATATGTAAAAGAATAAATAGCCATATTCTGAGGAAGCATTCCTATTTTCTACATTTTATTACCATAAATAACCTAAATAATTATTGCTCTTAAGGGGCCATGTCCCAGTTTCCTTCTGGGCCTAATTATAAAGACTTAGTACCTCATTAAGCAAAATGGTTTTGAAGTCACAGAAAAGCATTACTCTAATCGTGACTCATTAGTTTCAACAAAGGGAGGAGGCGAGAAACTGCAAAATAGCACATTTAGACATATTCTTTTTGTGTGGGTAAGCAGAAGCCTGTTTATAAGTTGGTTGTTACAGTGGTGAAGGTGTTTCCATTGTAAGGCACACTTTACAAAGATTTGGTGCAACTGTGATGGTTAAATGAAAACAACCCTAAGGAAAATAAGGTCAGATTAAACTCTGGCATGGCACAGTCTATCATATTCCAATAACTTTTCTCCTCTGCAATTGCAACCTGTTTCTTTGAGCTTTGAATTACTGAAGATTTAAATGCAGCAGAGGTCAAATTCTTTTGGCAGTACTTCAAAGTCTTGCAATGCAGAACAGCACTAATCTTATGTGAAATCCATAGAGCCGGCCTTCCAAGTCTTTAAGAAAAATTAATAACAACATATGGGCTGAAATGTAGCTAGCCAGGAACCTCTGTAGACAGGGTTGGATCAAAAGACTATTGCAACATAAACAGAGAGAGTATTCTGAGCCCCATGTGATATTAGACACTATGTATACTTCTGAAGAAGCCTCTCATTTTGAGCTAGTAATATCCAAGGCTGAGATATTGGATGAGAGGGCAAATGAGAATCCGAATCCATGTGCTATTTCCATTATGCTGGCTTTTCACAGAGACCAAGAGCAGATTCTATAATTGCATGTAATGCTATTCAGAAAACCTGGGACACCTTCAGTTTACTTGGGTTTATGAGGAAAGCAATGCTAAAGTCCTATGCTAAATGTTAATGTTAGTTATCACTTCAGCTATTGGGCAGTATAAAATTATAATTAATAATGTTGTGGTCACATGCTATCAAGTCATTTCCAACTTATGGCAACTGTATGAATGAAGCTTCCAAGATGTTCTGTTCTTCACAGCCCTTTGTACCTCATGTAAACTCGGGTCTATGGCTTTCCTGACCCAGCTCATATTCAGTCTTCCTTTTCTTCTTCTGCCTTGATTATTCCTAGCATTATCGTACAATCATAGAATAGCAGAGTTGGAAGGGGCCAGAGGGCCATCAGGTCCAACTCTCTGCTCAGCACAGGACTCCAGGTTAAACTATCCCTCTCAGGTGGCTGTCCAGCTGCATTTTGAATGCCTCTACTGTGGGAGAAACCACAACCTCTTGAGTTATAAGTGGTTCCATTGTCATATCGCTCTAATACTCAGGAAGTTCTTCCTGATCTTCAGCCAGAACCTGACTTCCTGTCACCTGAGCCCATTATTCCATGTCCTGCACTCTGAAATGATCAAAAAGAGACCCTGTCCTCACTCTTTGTGACAGCTTTTCAAGTACTTGTGGAGAGCTATCATATCTCCTCTCAGTCTTCTCGTCTCGAGACTAAATATGTACAGTTCTTTCAGTCTCTCCTCACAGGGCTTTGATTCCAGTCCCTGGATCATCCTTGCTGCCTTCCTCTGAACCCTTCCCAGCCTGCCTGAATCCACCTGATTGTTGTTCCATCTAGCCCACTTTTAGCTAATTTGCTAATTAGGAGATCATGTGACAGTTTGTCAAAAGCTTTGCTGAAGTCAAGATAAAATATGTCCACATCATTGCCACAGTCCATCAGGGAGGTTACCCAATCAAAAAATAAAATCAGATTACTCTCACAGGATTTGTTCTTGACGATTTGTTCTTTTCAAGGTGTCTGAAAACAATCTTCTTGTATAATCTGCTCCAGAATTTCCCAGGAATTGATGTCAGACTGAGTTCCTAAGTTCTCTTTTATCATTTCTTTCAGACAGGGACAACATTAGTCCTTCTCCAGCCATCTGTCATTTCTGAAAAATTAACAACTGTCAAAAACATACCTGTCCAGTAGAAAGTCAGCACAACCAAAGGCTTGATTCTTGAATAACAATTTTGCCCAGTATTTTATAAAAATGCAAAGGAAGGAACAGAGGATGTTTCTTTTTCATTTACTCACTATCACTGCCCTGAAGCATGCCTTTACTAGGCCAACAGTCTCTTTTTCCTGCTTTTCAAATACAGAATAGTGCATACATAAGAAATAAAAGCTCTAATTTATTCTACAAAAGTGTTCATCAAGTAATAGATGGGACTCAAGGAAAAGATTAAGAGCTTACATTTTTCATTTGACTTATTTCACATAAAATTTTATAGAGGATAAAATGATGGGAGGCAAAGAAGCTATGATATTTCTGTTTTATCTCTGTCTGAGGCCCATAAATCTTCCTGAAGTATCATTAATTATAGCAGCGTCTTTCATGACGCTATTGTTAAAGGTCTAGCTGCCTTTGCATTATAAGCTCCCTATTTTCATGGATTTATAATGTGACTAGAAGAATTGTTTTAGGTTAAACTTTGCTTAGGCAGCATTTCTGTTGAAGGAAATTATTAATTTTATACAGAGAAAATGTGCTTTTAACAGAAGAAATCAGCAGCTGGGCATTACAATTTAACAAAATAGTATACGTGTACTTTTTCGGTACAGGGCAGGAGGTTGGGCAACCTTTGCTCTGATGTAGTGTTCAGTGGCATCACCTGATATATCTATAAGACATGCCTGCTTGGATCGCCTGACCTACATTTCTGTGGTTAGATTTGAACCTGAAAGTCAGAAATAATGAGGTCTTAAACTGGAGGCACTAATCTGGATTTCTGTTCTCACAACCCATAGGTTGGATATGAACCGAGAGTGTGTGCATGTGTGATACGTTTGGAACTCCTATTATTTCCAAGGCCAGCACCCCCTTTTTGACCTCTCCTGGCTTTCTCATGCTCTGCCACTTCCTCTGATTTCTGGTTCCTATGTTCTGACAGATGTAAGCTTGTGGATAGGGGACTATTATTTGCCACTTGATTTTAAGACACTCCAGAAGGTTTTTTTTTTTGGTAGAGGAGCAGAGGTTTTGTTTTGTTTTTAAAGTCATATAATAACTAAATTCTTCATCATTTCTTTAACTGCTACTAATCCAGTACTCATGAGCATGTTATTTCATAACATTACATTGCAGCAAGTTACATAATGCATGTATTGGAATATAACTCCTATTATCCCCAGCAAGTATTTGATAAATGTAAAATATACCGCACTAAAATGGACAGCAACATGAACGTGATTTTGTAAAGGCAAAGAATGTCAGTGTATGCAGAAACATGAGTAGCTCTTTCTTTTTGTACTAAAGCAAAAGGATTGCACAAAAAGTGTTTGTGAATTCTCCTAAAACCCTTAGGTAATCTCCATTCTCTAATCTCATCTATAATCTGTCATTCTTCCCTCCTTGTTTCATTACAGTTTGATAATGTGATTCATTTTGCTCCCAGTAGATCCAGTTATAATCTCTTTTTTTTAACATTCTGCCTGACTTTTTCAGATTGTCTTATTTTAACGTTATGGGCTTCTTCCCTTGACTAAACAAATTTGTACAATTTACAGTTTGGTTACTCTGAAATGTACTATTAATCTGGTAATTAATTAATCAGGGATGAACAGATGAGATGCCATACCAGATAAGACAAATGGTCCATCAAGGCTTAGGAGGTAACACTGGCAAAGAAATGTATTAAAATGTAAGTAAACAAGACAAACATTAACTTGCAGAAAGAATTTTTCACTTTGCAATGTATCCAACTAAAATGATTACGTACGTTTTTACTAATACAGTGGTAGCTTGGTTCACGAACTTAATTCATTCCACGATTCTGGTCACGACCCGAATTGGTCCCAAACCACGTCAAATTTGCCCACAAGGTTCAATGTAAATAAGATTAATCTGTTCTGTATATATTTTTTAATCACAAAAATTTGAAACAAAATAACAAAGAACAACAAAGTACAGTACAGTAGAGAACGCTAACCTAGGTGGGGGGAGGTGATTGTTTGGAGGGAGAGCCCCCCCTACATAAGGACATTCAGGAGTTTCCTCTCTTCTTTGGCTCTTAGCTGCAGGGTCAATTTTGGTGAGAAATCTGCATGTTCTGGTCACCTTCATTTCTGCTCTGCATGTTCTTTTTACCACTATGCTTGCTCTGTACTTTCTTTGGAGCCATTATTATTATTACTGAATAATAATTTACAGTACTGTATGTCCTAAAAAGCGCACAAAAAATCTTCACAGAAATGACGACAGGTCTGTATGCGACCGTGAGAGGGGAAGATGGCCATGATCGCGATCGTGTTTGTGCGGGAACATGGCCGCGATCGTGGTCGTCACCTGATGCGGAGGTTGCGAATGGAGGCAATTTTTTTCCGAAATTTTTGTTCGTGAACCAATTTGGTTGTGAACTGAGGTACCACTGTACAACATAATGCTCGATAAGCTTCATCATGTCAATCACCATGCTGGCTATGCTGAACCACCAGTATTCATCTAAAAGTGCAATTCCATACATGTTAAGACATGGCCCAGTATGTTTCTGTCTGAACATGCAATGGATTCCTCCCTAAGAGACAAATCATAAAGGATCTTCTTTTTATCCTATACCCTAAACTATTCAAGAGTCAGGCAGGGCAGAAGGAAAATTGAAGTGATCCCTCCTTAAAATAAATAAATAAACAAACAAACCAGCATACTATTTCCACTAAATGGACCTCCAAGTAGCTGAATTACTGGCAGTTGGTGGAAATGGCAATGGAAAGGTCTGTGGATCATGGTCTGACAACTAGCCTGCCCACTTTCTGCCTTCTTGAGGTCTTCCAAGGTTGCTGTTGAGAGATTGGTTTAATTGTCTCACTCTGGAGGTTCAGGGAGTGTCTACAACTTTCCCAGGGACCGTAAAATTGCTCTGCACATATCACAATGCATTGTGCAACCCAACTTGGCTTCCAGTGAAGTTTGAACTTAGCACATCACCTAAAATTGTCTGCAGTTTGTTAATATATAAACCAGCTGGTTTCTTTCTCATTATGGGGTGGAGTTGCCTTCCAAGATCCTGTTCCTAATAGCTGGGTGTTATATTTTCAAAAATGGGATATCAACCATTTAAAACCAGGGGAAAAATCCTGCCTTTTTCCCATTGCAAGGAACCTAGGGCAGCTTACATGGTCCTACTTCTATCTTATCCTCACCACACCCATGTAAGGTAGGTTACACGAGAGTCAGGGACCAGTGTGTTCCAGCTCCTGTATTTTTCCTGACCCTTGTTGCAGCTGGGTCCTGCACTGCCTTGCCATGCTATCTTGCCTTGTTTACCACTTTGCTGCTCTGGAATCCTGTCCAGTTATCCTGCCTCAGATACCTGCTCCCTGGTGTTGCTGTTTTCTTGCCTCTTGACCCTTGGCCTGCCCTTGTCTTGATATGTACTTCTGGCTCCTGACTTTGTTCTGTTCTTTGACTCTGACTTCAGTATTGGACTTTGGGCTGTGCTTGGACTTGGTCTTGCCTCAAGTTCGGTTGCCCTGGTCCTGATGCCTCCATCCTGACTTCTGCTGCCCATGCCCTGGATGCTCAAAACTTGCAGAGGCTACTTCTGCATTCTGACCACAAAGCAGAATTTTGTCATATTTGGACAGATGACCAAGCTGCTGCATCTAAACTCATGCAGATCGATGGTTCGTGGCCTCATTTGATTGTAACTAAGAAGCAGAAGCAATGACTCCTGGGTCTTTGTTAGTGTGGTTAAGATTGAGGGACTGGAACTCAGGAGTTCTAAGTTCTAGTCCCCACTCAACCATGGAGTTAACTGGGTGACTTTGGGCCAGTCACAACCTCTCTCACAAGGCTGTTGTGAAGATAGAACCAAGACAATGAGGGAAATTATGCAAGCTGCCTTGAAGGGGGAAAAGGCAGGATATAAATTGAATGAATAAATTTACTGTGGCCTTATGCATCTGTCTATCCTGCCAAAGCTCAGTACCACGGAAACAAGCTGTGTGGCAGTGTTATAGAGTACTCTGAAAGTTCTTTTATTGGGCCGAACCTCCAGCCAGATGTCAGGAGAACAACGCCTGCTATAGCCAAGATTCCTCACTAGAAGCATCAATGCCTCCTGCAGCCACTGCCAGCTTCTGGTGCTACCATCACTACCAAGGTTCATACTTATTTTGCATGCTTGCATAGGTGCATGCTTCCTTGTAGATGTGATTTAATTCACATGCAAGTTGTCCTAGGAATCTGCAACCTATGTCTTCTATTTGAGCCTTCTATCTTGCCCACCCTGAGAAATGTAGATCTGTACAAAGAGGGCTTCAGGTTGCTGACACTTGTTGTAATAAGGTTCTACATAATCTGGAAAAGTGGGGGGATTTGTGGACCTTTCATTTTTCTTTGAGCAAAACTTATAACTTTGGCTATGGGGTGGTATAGAAATGAAATAAATAATAACTGTTGGTATGCTTTTTACTAGACAGAAGTGTCCCAGAATATTATTTTATAGCAGCATGAGAAACAAATCCATTTATTTCTAGTTTTAAATCTTTGGAGCTATTTTTGATAGTAAATTGCTCTAGAAAGAACATGTCACTTCTCTGAATTGTAAGAGTAAAATCAGAGTAAATATGTTAAAGATTATTTCTGGAAATATGTGGGGAGGGCAGATAAAAAGACCTTTTTGATGTTTTATCGTGCTTATGTTAGGCCTTTGTTAGATTGTGGATGTCAGGTCTGTGCTTCTGTTTCTGCTGCTTTGTTGACTCAACTTCCACTTCTTCGGAATGGGGCTTTGAGAATAATTAGTGGAGCTTTTGTGTCTACTGCTACTGCAATTTTATAAGGTGTCTGTGGAGAATGGCCATGTGATCTGAGATGTGACCTTTTGGATTTATTGTTATGAGAAAAACTGCTTGAGGGACCTACATGTGGACTGTATGATGAATGTTGGGAATTTGGAGCGCCTGAGAAGGTTGTTCAGTGTTTATTTATTTATTCTTTTGGTGAGGAAATGAATTGGAGAGATTTGGAAGGTGTAAGGAGCAGCCAGATAGTGGAAGTAGGGAAATGAAAAGAGGTGATGAAAGTCACTGGATGGCGAGAAAAATAAGAAAGAACATAGTTGCTTAAGAATGATGATGTCTTGGAAGAGACGATGTTGTAGAAGGTAAGTAGAAAGAAGGGAGGGATAATAGGAAGGAAAAGTTTAGAAGTGATAGGAAGTAGAAAGGAAGGATTGGAAGGAAAGGGATAAGTAGCTGAAGAAGGATTTTTCTTTTCTTTTGGAGGTCTTTTATGGAGTAGGGGGGCCTTGGTGTGCACCCATTGAGGTAGTGATGGGTAGAGGGAGATATGGCAATGGGGGTTATCACACCTGCCTAGGAGTAGAGAAGGTCAAGATCTTACACCTGTCCTAGTTTCTCTCCCAGCAAACTGGACCCAGGCATTCATACCAGCCACCCTCAGGCCTGACGATGCTGTTATTGAATGCAAGGTAACTCACTTTACATGAGGCTGCCTTTGAAGATGATCCGGACACTCCAACTGGTTCAAAATAGGGCAGTACAACTGCTGACCAGAACTAGTCTGTGAGTCCTTATCAAAGCAGTTTTATACCACTACATTGGCTACCAGTGGATTTCCAGGCCCAATTTATACTGCTTATACTTACCTATAAAGTCCTAAATAGCTTGGGTCCAAAGTATGTAAAGGATCCTCCACTCCCATATGTCCCTGCTCATCCATTAAGATCAAGCCAGGACGTCCTTCTTAGGGAGCCATCCCCTAGAGAGATGAGGGGGATGTTAGAAGAAGGGCCTTCTCAGCAATTGTGCCCTCCTTCAGAGAGGTGCCCCTGGTGCTGATGCTTCTAGCATTTCAGTGCCAGGCAAAGACCCATCTTTTCTCCAGTTATTTTAACCATGGATGCTAATGGTTACTGGTTTTAAAATTGACCCCAGGTTTGGTTTTAATGGAACTTAGTTTAAATTGTTTTATTTAATATTTTACATTAGATTTTAATTTTGTTATATTATATATGTTTGGACTATGGGATGTGTATTGAATATCTTGATTTAATGGTATTGATTTTAGAATGCTGTTTTTATATTGTGAGCCACGCAAAAAGCCCAGATATGGACTATCATGGCAGCATATGTATTCATTAAATTTAATTTAAAAAAAAATCTAATTCCACTTGTAGTCTGAGTTCAACATTTGTTGGGGAAGTATAGCTGGTAATATCACCAGGAAAACTGTAATTCTTAAGTTGGCTCTGGAATCCTCCTTTAATGGATGGTAATATTTATAAGTTAGGATCACAATTGTTTGGTGCTCTAGGTATATGAGATTTGGCATTAGTATGTATCTTCTCTCATTGGAGTTCATGGTGTATGGCAGGGGTCCTCAAACTTTTCCACCAGGGGGCCAGTTGAAAGGTGCTGGTGCTGGTCGCGGGCCGGAAAGGTGCTGCCTGCAGTGCATGCGGGCTGGCGCAGGGGCGGTGCATGCGGGTGTGTGTGCTGAGGCAGGGGTGGGGTGCATGGCAAGGTGGGGCGTGGGCGCCAGGAGAAGCGAGGTGAGGTGGGGGCGGGCACGCACCATGAGGCGGGCACACAGGGTAGCAGCTTGCTTGCCTGGAGATCGTTTTCTCCAAGCGAACAAACTACTGCCTCCGTGTGCAGGGCAAGGTAGGCGGCGGTGTGCGCGTGCAGTGGTTCCAAATGGGCATGGCAGGCCGGATCCGGCCCCCAGGCCACAGTTTGAGGACCCATGGTGTACAGGGTATACTGATGACTCTAGCAATGTCTTTAATGGGAGTGTGAGCCTATTTGATCCCTACTTTTGGAATCCAGAAAGGATTTTATCAGATGGGGTATTGATTATGACAGCAGAGTTGGTGGCCACTTTAATGGTATATCTTTGAGATGTAAATTGTGTTTTTGTTGGGTACCTGCCCATGTAGGTTTAGTGGGTGATTAGTCTGCCAACTTTGCTTTGCAACATTCCTTTGATATTTCTTTGCCTGTCTTGGAGGGAAGTTTCTTGTTTCATCCAGAGGAAAAGCAGTAAGAAATGGCAGTCTCTGTGGGAATTGGGTAGCACTGGTTGGCAGATTTTTTCTTTTGGCCCTTTTTGGATGATTTTCAAATTTGTAATCAGCCAGGTAGAATGTGATAGACTTCTTTATTAAAGGTACTGCCAGGTCACTGTGCTGCTTGCAGCAACTTTTTTGGGGATTGGCTGGGTAGATTCAGACCTTTTGTAAGATGTGTGGGTACAAGAGACAGTTGATCATTTAATTTGGGATTGCCTACACTATGTGGAAGAGTGGATTCCCCTTTTGTGTTTTCTTGATACCAGGGTTGTTCCTTTTGGCAATTTGGGAGCTCTTTTGTGTGTTAGTGGTTTGTTTTCCAGTGGTGTCTGGTCTTTGGAACTTTTTAAAGGTCTGTAATTTTGTTTGGGTTTTGTAAATGGAGGGGATTTGTTGCCTTTTGTCAGGTGGCCCTTTGATCTTTCCCAATGAACACCAGAAGAGGTGGCCACAGCAATGCAGCTCTTCCTGCTATCTGTGGTTCAGTTCCTGCACCTTGTCTGACTCTTGCTGCATCCAGTTCCTGCCTTATGGTATCACCCCAGCAGTGTAGTCTTCCTGAAAGCTGCAGAGTGCCCCATCTCCTGTATCGCTCCTGACCCTTCTTGGATCGGGTTGCTGCCACACCTTGCTGTATTATGCTGTGCCTTGCTGTCTCATACCACACTACCTTGTTTGCCACACTTTTGCTGCTCCTGAATTCTGTAGAGCTATTTTGCCTCAGGAACCTCAGGTACTGGCTTTCTACTCGTCTTCCTGGTTAAGCTTGTTCACAACTATGCCCTTGTCTTGTCCTGATACATACTTCTGGTGCCTGACTTTGGTCTGTTTCTTGAGTACAATCTTGCTTCCTACTTGACTATCAGACTCTGGACAGTGTTTGGACTGCCTTGCTTCAGGTTCTGTTGTTTTGGTCTTGGTACCTCTGTCTTGATTCTGAGCTGCAGGGGCTGATGGGACACCAGCTGCCATTTGGAGGGAAGATGGAGAATCATGGAACCAAGCATACATGGAAACCAAGCATGTTTCTGAACCCAGAATACAAGGTGAGATACCATGAGGCATTGCTTAGCTTTCTGGGTGAACGCACTGCTCTGCATTTAATGGTCTTACATGGTTGTGAGTGGAAGAAGGCAGCTCTTTAGTTATCTATTTGTATTATTTCACTTATTTAAGAAAATGTTTGCAACAATGTTTTGGTCGACCTCACTTGTGTATAGATGCTTAAAGCATGTGTGGTCTGCAGACATGTTACAGATCTCTGAGTGTAAACAGTTTTCCAGTCTAGAAATAGATGGTTGCAATGCTCTATGGTTTCAATTGCATGGACATTTTGTGTGCTTTCAGCATACTACAGGCCTCTGGGTGTGACAACTGTCTCCTCTGTAATGAATAAGATTGCAATCCTATTTTGGTTAACTTGCTTTATGCACTCTGTGTGCTGCAGATCTCTGTGTCTGACAACTTTTCCCAATCTTTTATTTCCACTTATGGGGCCCAATCTGTCCTTTGCCCCACCAGCCTCAGTGGGCATTAGCTGCCACTACTGTGTATGGGGATACCTTAGAAACTTGAGGAAAGCTTCACTTGTACCAAAACTAATCAGTTAGAAACACTAAATACAGATATGCATTTAATTGGTTGAAATTGCAGACATTAGGTTGTTATCTGGGACTGGTTGATGGAAGATATCTCTTCAGTCCTAAAACAACTCTTTTGTCTTCCAGTCAGCTTCTAAGCACTATGGTTGGCGTTAAACAAGCAATTTCTTCCTGGATTTACAGCCTCACTACCTCAGCATCTTGCATTAGTCACATAGCAAGATTACTAATTGCCTGTAATTGCTGGTCTGCTAATTTTCACCATGAAGGGCTACAGAATTATTTATTTACATTCAGGTCTGCAATCCAGGTAATGCTAATAGGATTCCACACATTCACATCTTAGTTTTGACCAGTTTAGTTTCAACTTGCCTTTTAGATGGTGCCTTCAGATCAAGTTAGGGACCCACTTGATTATTACTTTAGGACATTTAGCATCTATTGTGCTACTATAAATGATCTTTAAATTTTCCTTTCTTTATCTGCTAACTTTCCAACGGCAAATGGTAAGGTGCAAGATTTCCTTCCTTCAACTTGCACACTTGCCTTGGAATAAGTCCAATGGCACTGCCTGGTTCTCACGCATAGAATCTGCATAGGATCCTTGCATTAGTAGTTAAGTTTGATAACCTGTAGCGGTATTTAAATTTGACTCATTATAAAGGGCTAAGGATTAGTTAACCGATACATGTTTTAAAATATCTTGATTTGGAGAAGGGGAACCTCCAACATCACTGTAAAATAAACCTGATTTAGTTACATGTTTGACCAATACCTTTACACGTTTTGTATCTGTCGTCTGTCGTTTTTCCTGTTCCTCATTTTAATACATTTTTTCCCTGACTTTCACCACACTGCCCCGACCATTGACCATGCAGGCGCAACAATTGGAACCGGAAGTGACGAATGTCGGAACTCTTCCAGCTTTTAATAAGCCCTCTAACCTTGCGAGGGTTCCGTTAGCCACGCCCTCTTCTTCCCTGGAGGCAGGGGAGGAATTCGGCGTGCCAGTCGCTATGGGAACAGAGTTCATCGGGCGTGGGCGGGGTCTTCCAGCACGCCGCGTCCTGTGAGGGGCCCGAACGGCCCCTCCGGCCTGCGTCTCCCGAGCTGGCGGGTGGGAGAGAGGGGCGCCCCTAATGCCGCCGCGCAAGGGGTTCGTCTGTGTTGTGGAGCTGCACATCCGCGCGGTGAGGAGAACCGTGGGGCAAGGCGAAGGGGGCTGTGAAAGTTCCCAGCTGGACAGAATGGTGGCGCGGAGGTCGGGCGGGGGGAAGTGTGAGCAAAATTTGCGAGGGGCACGACTGAGTTGGGAGCGACAGGAAATGGCGTTCCTGGGAGCGGAGAGAAAGCCAGCTGTGGGGTGTCTCTACCGCCTTAGGGACGGTTTTAGACTAGGATCAAGAAGGAAAGCTTTGGGGGATGCGGTCTGGGGGAGGCTTGACGGGGGACGGGGTTGCTCCTTGGCCTGCAGATTCTGCCGAAAGGCTTCTCCGTCTCTGATCGGCCTCCTCCTTGCCCACCATCGTACCAGCGGGCATTTAAGTTATCCACAAGCCGTTCTGGCAGGCGGCGACTGCTTCCTTCTCTGCTTCCTTCTCTTCCTCACAACTAACTGTAAGCGGAAATCTGTGGCTGCCAGACCTAATGGCTGCATTCAGAATTGCGCAGAACTCTTTAACTGCTGTTCCGTGATTCGCTTCTAGTAAATCTGTTCTGTCAAAAACGTGATTATTCTACTCTCCCCCAGTTCAGGGCTTTCTTTCCAATATTTTCAGCAACTTGTCTGCCGACCTCATCTACGTTTGGAAACTTGGGCTTGCCTTTCTTTCTCAGCCTCCTGTGAAGCTTGAGTAACCGTTAGATTAAACCCTCTTCTATCTCTGTTGCAACTGACCAATTAACGCTTGTCTTTTGCTCACACTGCACCAATCAGTAAGTGGAATGGGGCTGGCAAAATCCGAGCTGAATTAACTATCAGTTCTTCAAATACAGAGTAGAGGGGGATTTGTTCCCATCCCTCTGTTTGAAAATTTTGCCTTTAAACTCATGAAAAACGAAAAAGTGCAAGGAAATATTTACTTATCTTAGAAGATGAATCTGTATGCTCTATTTAAACGTTAAAAAATTAAAACGCTTTGGAATTCATTCCATTCATTGGAATGCATTGTATTATGATTTCACTATTAAATAGTTCTTTCACTGAAGACTTTAAAATATTAATTTGCTTGGAAATATTTTTCCATATGACATATTTGTCATATGGGCCAGATTTATACTGAATTTACCATTTTTCATGAATTTTCTTTCAAGTTATCAGGATAATTTTGTAAGCCGTCCTGAGGCTTGTGCAAGGGACAGGGCAAACATGTTTTAAATAAATAAAATAAAAAATATGTTGAATATCTTCTGCATTTGTGCTTACATAGTACTCTTTCTTAAACTCACAAGGATTGAAACTTTTTTTGCTGTTTACTTAAAGCTGACTTAAAAAGACTCCATGTTTCTTTTCTAAATGTATTAACCTTTAGGCCAAAGGTCTGAAATATTTTGGACAAATTACAAAGCTTTTCTATTCTGGCCTAGCTGTCTTGTAGCTATTATAAATTATTCAGAATTCTGTACTTTTGCCAAGGCTGTTATACTATTGTGTATGTTTTCATGTGGTTGGCTAAAAGGAGTCCTGTGGGTTTATGGGATTCTTTGGAGGTTCTGAGGATTCTGCATCTGAGGGTTTATGGGATTCTTTGGAGGTTCCTTGTTTAGGCTGGAGACAGTGCTCTGACCTTAGAAGGGGGAATCAGAGATTGAACACTCCCCTTCGTAACAAGAGTGGGGAAAAAACATGCAAATGCAATCTGGAAGAAGGGGAAAGAAAGAAATTTTGGTGTGTAGAGAGGGAAGAAGACGGAAGACTCCAGGATATGAATTATCCTCATCCTCTGCAGTCTGTCCCTCTTCCATTCTGAAGCACCTTCTCTAGATGGTCAGAAGAACTTATCTAATGAAAATGCAGTAGACAAAGGGGACAATTTTCTGCTCTTATGCATTGTTCTACATTTATTTTAATCATAGTTTTCTATATTTTAATATATAATAGTTTGTATGGAAGGTGGCTGAGAACTCTCCTTTTAAAATGAGGTATTTTAGCTTTGATTTTCTTCCCTTTTTAAGCTAAAATATTGATGCATAGTTGATGCAGGCTATGCTCCACGATACAGGGGCCTGCAGCTGAAAATAGCATCCCCATGGCCAATTTTCCCCACCATACATGAAGGTGTATATTTTTATTTCCTTCTTTAAAAAAGTATATATTGAACTATTAACAGAAAAGTATTACCCATAGACATTTCTGTATGAAATGTGATGTGGTTCTTTCTATCAGCCCCCCCCCCCCAATGATAAACTTACAGGCTTGATCAGGAACATTAATTTTCATGGTTCTTCAACACATTTAGCCACCAAACTCTGCCACTTTGTACTTAACCCACAGTTATGTAGCTTTGTGTTTTCAAATCAATAGCATTATTGTGGCTACTCACATGGCATTGTGAGCAGGTCATTTCCCTTGCTGTCTGTAGAGTGACAAAGCTTAGAAGCACAGTTTTTTATCAACTGATTGCAACTCTGATTACTACTGTGCTGTAATCTATTTAAGATTTGGAAGAAGCATCTGCCTATGTAAAAAGCTAATTCCAATCTAAAACTTCCCCCTCCTTCCCTTCTTTTCAGCAAAGCTGGTTCCATCCTAAGAATGGCTTCAACTGTGTGTGGGCTAGATGGCAGGAATGTCAGATACTTCATAACCAGTCCTCTGGTTTCACCTGTTACCACTGGACTGAGTCAAGGCATTCTGTTTCTAACTTTTCCCCATGCAGCATTGAAAGATCTTCCTTTCTCAGCAGGCTGGTTCTCACATTCCATCTGCTAGTTGAAACTTCAAAGTCTTCCTCTGCTGCCACCTCAGAATCAGACTGCAGTGTGTGTGAGAGCGCACCCCTTTCCACACATGCCTCCATATTATGCCAACTTTTTCATTGCAAACTTATCATAGTCCTTTCTCCATTTCTCCCCAAAGCCTCTGCTCTACCTGAAATACATTGGTGACATATTTAGCGCCAGGATCATGTGCAGGAGGCACCTGAGAAATTCTACTAGCACTTCCAGCACCTTTCTCTCCACCATAAGCCTGAGCCAGCCTGACATATCACCTATGGCATTCATCTCAAATCACTCTCCCATCTGACAACATTATTGTCAAATGTAAGAATGTCACCCAAAATATGAAGGGTTTTGTACATCTATTTGTCATCTTTTGTAAGATGATACAAACTATCAGTGGCAGGATGCATTTTATATTGGATAAATTGGCTTAGTTTTGGAGCAAAAATATACTGACCTACACTTGTTAAAAGTAATGGCTACATTTGGAAACATTTCATCAAGTTGATCTTAAGGTAGCCAGAAAGGAACCTCAAAGGGAGACTCCCATGGGAAACTAGAGCCTGTCTTTTTAATTGGCTTATCAACTTGTGTCCTGAACTGCAGCATTTTAATACTATTACTGGTGTTAATTAGCTTACCAGGATGTATGGTTATCATAATGTTCCTTTGTGAATGGTCTCTGCTTATTTTGCATATTTTAGTTGCAACTTAATTGCAGTATGTACTATTTACATTGTGTTCTCTTTGATCTCATTGCTTACAGCTTACCCCCAACATTGTATATATATCTGCACATATTATTTTCCTAAGTTGGTATCTTATGAAATGGGCAGTATTGTTTATGCCATAAAACATTTGTTAGGCTAGGCAGAAGTGGGCAACTTGTAGCTCCTACAGTCTCTTCTGCTTCCCCTGAGTTGTGGGGGATAAAAACAGGAAAAATACTTGATCCCCAACAAAATGATATCTGGAACTGTTGTGGAACAAAACATTAGAAACAAAACATTGGGGGCTGCATAGCAGCTCCAGATGCTGTTGTTCTCCTCCCTATTTTTGCCTTTGGAGGTAAAAATGGCCCTCAAACCTGCCGAAGTTGTCAGTCCCTGCTTTAAGGTGCTAGAACTACCAGTACTGTGACACCATCCATGCTTTTCCAGCTGCAGCCAAAGGTGTAGTGGTGGAAGAACTCAGAAATATCAGTTTTGATAGCAGCTGTACAATGAGTGTAATATCTAGGTCCTCTCTCAAACAGCTGTGCCAATTTGAGAAATAATTGAACATTAATTTTCCAGGTAACATGCCCAGGTGTAACATTGAAAGCCAGAGATGACCTCTACATCAGTGCCTGTATTTTAGGACAATATAAGAAGACTTCGTGTGTCCGTGCAATATTACCTCTTGTATTTGATGAGAAACTAATATTTGAAAAGGTAAAAGCTTGCAATATTATTGGTAACTTTTAAAAATATAATTTCAGCAACATTTAATCATATTCTCAATCCTACAGCCACAATGTATCATCAGCAGTCTTAACCATATTATTAAGTAGTTACATTCATTTTAATTAATGTTTATATAAGAATGCTTATGTAAGGCTTCGAGGTTTTAGTCTATATTTTGTTTTCAAGTAATTTCTTCTTACGTTAATATTTCAGAATGTTCTTTGCTGTAAAAATGCCCTCTGAGGAAATTGTTCAAGAACTAGTTACATACTCCACATTTGCAGGGATATAACTCCTTTTTAATATTCCCACGGTTAACTGGATGGTTCTGTGTATGAGAAACATGGGTGAATTGCACTGTATGAACTTAGAAAGGATTTCTAATAACCTCCTCCTCCGAAGAACACACAGTGTGGCATTACTGCAGGATATCCTGTGTATTTCCTGTGTAATAGTGCTTTGTGTCAATCTGACCCAGGGGTTTCTTAAATAGATGGAGATTACAGTACACACATTCCTGCCCAAGCATTTTAAGGCACAATCCAGTTGAGATGCCCATAAGCTTCTGAACTTGGAAGGTTGTGGGCATCCTATGTAAAGTGGAAAAATATTGTCTCCCCAGTTCTCCCACTCCACATTTCTAGTAGACATTTGCTTGGAGGTGGGGCCAATGAGGCTGCAGAAGACAGAGCTGCATAGTCTCCTGGCCCTTTCCATTTTCCTGCCTTCCCATCTCCTGGAATGCTCCCTGTAAGACTTCTCTGAGGTCAAGTTTCCAACCTTGAAGATGCAGTTGGTGGATTCTTTCAAAAGGGAAGCAAACCTGCATGGGAACTCAGAACCTGTGCTTGATCTTCTAGTTAGAGAATGTATTTATTTTTTATAGTCAAAGTAGTTGTTTCAAATGTGCTCGTAGGCTCGATATGTGAGTCTAATGTCATCTTACATGATCCAGACTATTCTCTGGTTCAGCATGCTGCTTCATATAATTAGGCTTACTGTTCCCATGCATTTTTCCTGTCATAGCATAGGTTCAGCATGGTAGTTCATGGCATAAACCCCCACAGTAGTCTTTATGGATCATCCAGACTGGGAAAACAGCATAGAATCAAATCTTAACTGTATATTTCTGTGCTTAACTACTCAGGCATTAATCCTACAGAGTTTAATGTGAGAACTCTCAGGTAAGTATGTATAGGAATACAGCTGTATACAGTATCAGTGGGGCTAACTTCTGAGTAAACATGTATAGGATTGTGCTGTAGTCTAGCCCCCACAAAATGAATTGAGGTGCTCTCCTTTGTTTGTATTAACAGCTAATAAATCAATGCATTTTATTAAATAAGGAATGCTGACTGTCATTTTGTAACAAGTACTTACAACTTTGCATGTCATTTATGATTGCTATTAAGATGAGAAAATAATACTGCAAAAGATAAAGTCAAAGGAGAAACTTGGTTAAGTCTGAGAAAAGGATTCTGACTTGACCTTTCTTTGTTTTGTCCTTAAAGGAATGAAGAATAGTTTGCACTTTATTCAAAATATTACAGTAATGTTTTTATATTTCTTTGGCATAGTTCTGATCAAATGGTTCTATCTCATTATCTTGTTTTCATTTTAGGCGTATACTGATGTAGTTGACCCAGCAGACCTTGTTGAACTTTTTGAACGTACGTTTTTAAAATCTTTTTATTGCTATCGTATATGTAACAAATTACTTTTAAATGGACCATATAAAAAATCAATGGGAGATTGAGAAAGAAGCTCAGATATGACTTTATTATCTTCATGTTCTTAAAAAATAAAGAGCAGTTCCCAATATACTACAAAGTCACTGCAACTAATTAAATAAATGTGATTTAGACTAAGTTGTGCTTTAAAAGGATGCTAGGTTAAGAATGTATTTGCTTTTTCTAGACCATATTGATAAGATTTTAGATGAAATCTTGCAGAATTGGCTTGGTTAGGGATTACATGCATTCCACAGGGTACAAGTAGACAATCTGATGCTCTCTAGTCTGTTTGTATTAAAAGTCCTACAATGTCCACCATTGGCTGAGCTGGCTGGCACTGATGGTAGTTGGATTTCAGAACCTCTGGAGCATGCCAGATTATATACCTCTCCTGTAGGGGATATATGCTGCTTTTACTTATTTGTTTTTTGAAATAACTAGAGTCTTAGTAAATCTAAAATGCAGTGAACATTTGCCTGTGGTCACATCACATTTACACAGATTTGTTTTATACCTGATATACATATATAGCCGGCATTGTTTTGTTTTCTTAACAAGAAACACAATGTTCCTACCCATCATGGGGTGTAAAGGTGTAGGAGATTGGAAATATGATGGTAAAGGACTGAGGGTGAGAAGTTTAGTTTAGCCCTTTTTAGTTACCATGTTTTCTGTCAAGTTGGTTTTCGACTAAGGGCACGTGAAGCAGCTTGCTTGATGAAGCCAGAGGACTCCATATAGGCTTCCTTAAGTTCTGTGAGAGGAAATGTGGGATATAATAACAAAGCGTTTCTGTGCAAGTGCACTTCCAGGTAATTATTGATTGGGTTGCAGTATAAATATGTAAATAAGATTGGACTAGGCCAGGTTTTACCAAAAGAATTTAAAAGTAATATTTAGAGAATGTGCAGGGAGTCCAACGACTATAGTCTGGCATCTCCTACATTTATGAATTATATGCAGCTAACTATGGAAATAAGGTGTATCTCACTGTCTTATGGAAGAGAAGGAAAAAGAAATCTTTAACATACCTTTTTTACCATTATTTTTTTTAAATGTACATAGTAGCTCAGTGAGCAAAACACATCACAAAATGAAAACTTGAGCCTGCTTTTAAAAATCAAGAGTGTTAACTCTTAGTATTTCATACCTTTGGCCTGGGAAGTCAGGGAACAGTCCTGTAGTAAATGAAGGATCTTTGTCATTGGATCAAACATAAAGTTCTATGATTACCTTGCCTAACACCCTGGCATTTCCAGAAATAGTTTCAGAGTCAGGTGGGGAGAGCTCTGCCTAATGCAGGGGAACAAATAGCCACCAGAAGAACCAGAAAAGGGCATTCCTCCTGTTAGCCTGCTAAGGACAAACACAAACATCTCACTTCAACAGCAGCAAACAACTGCACTACAATCTGTTATGAATGGCCTAATTCAGCTTATTCCAATCTAGTGCCTTCTAGCTGTTTCAGTCTTCAATTCCCATTACTTGGTCAGGGTTGCTGGAAGTTAAAGTCGTAACACAACTGGAGGGCACCAGCCTGGGAAAAAGTGCTTTAATTTACGATCTATAAAAGTCTAATATGTGTCAGCAGTAGAACCATGTACTGCAAAGCCTGAATGTCACAAGCTAGACTAGTTTCTTCATTCTCCCCTGCCCCCCTTTGTGTGTCCTCTATCTATCTCTACTACTTACTGGCTCATGAGAATTGTGCAAGCTGTTTCTGTTTTGGTTACAGACCATTAAATTGTGGGAAAGAGTTTCATTTGACTATCAAAATAGCTTCTGACTATAGTTTCCTTCTTTTTCTAGTTGATACAGCAGTGCTTGAATTAATACAAACTGCTCCTCCAGGTATTGTATTGATATCTTCATAAATTATGCAATTCTTAAGGTAAATTTCCATGAACAGCTAACTGATTAGAGAGGAATTTCTATTTTTCAACTTATACTAATACAGCTCTTTAGCAAGTCATTCTGAGACTGAATACTCTAAAACATTTTCTAGGTGTGAGGCTTCCCCTTTGGTACTGAGTCACAGTACACATTAGTCTTAGCCATATGACAGTTATGCATACTGTTTAACCTTTCTGGGTTGATCAGGTCTTCTGTGCATTCTCTATGCAAATAGGTTTTCTCCTTATCTTTACCCTGCAATAATTTCAGGGAGGGAGTACATGCACTCTTGTATAAATGAGTATAGGGCAGTGATGGGGAATCTATGGCATGCATGCGACAGCTGGCATGCAGAGCCCTCTCTGTCGGCGCACAAGCCAAGTCACCCCAGCATCGTCCCAGCAGCCAAGCATCGGATAACGGCGCACATAGGGGCCATGCGCACGCTCGGAAAGGAGTAGTGGCGCCAGGTGATGATGTCACGAGCCATGACTCATTAGCTGCGACTCATGGCCGGTCAGTGCGCTGCCAAGGGTGTATATATATATTTGCTTGGACTGGCTGTGAATTGTTTTTTCTTAAACTAAAACCTCAGTTTTCAGGTTTTATTGTAGCATTGGCACTTTGTGATAAATAAGTGGGTTTTGGGTCGCAGTTTGGGCACTCAGTCTCTAAAAGGTTTGCCATCACGGATATAGTGTCTTAGCAGAAATGCTGATGGGCTGGAGGCAGAATTGTACCTAGGACTCAGCAGGGTTCTACTAATGAGTTAATTGGTTCAACTTTATTACATAGGAAAACAAGGAAAAGGGTACAATGTTGTGAAATTCAGTGACGGCGGTTTTTTAATGTCTGACATTAACAGATAGGTTCACAGTATCATTGAAGATGCTTTCCCTTGTTTGAATCTTCATATATTTTTTTAAAAAATCTGATGAAAGGCTTTAACCATCTTAGTTTTGGCAGATGTCACCAGGGAGCAGGGCATTTTGACACTATCCCTGAGGAGTATATTTCTGTATAATATTCGTATGGTACAAACTCTGCAAGTGTTTTAAGCAGGTCTTTCTCTTTACCTGTTTAGAAGGCTGAGCTTTTTTGGGATAATTTGTTCATATTGAATTGGATCAAGACCTGTTGTTTCTTCCTTTAGTGACTGTGATTTAGCTCTAGCAGAGGATCTTGCTGCAGAAACAGGGTGGTGGGAAGGATCTTTACAGACTTCCTCTATTCTCTTCATCCCCCAGACCTTACCATGTTTTCTTGGGGAGATAATCAACCTTTGCAGCATATTTTATGGGGAGGCATAGCCAGGAGAAAAAGAAATTGACAATATTGCTTGCTGCATTTCTGTCGACAAGGACATGCTGTTATCAGAGTTATGCTCTGCAAAACTCTAGATCAGGGATGAGAAATTTGTGGCCCTCCAGATGTTTTTGCCTACAGCTATCATCATCCAATTTATTTACTATTCAGGGTAGAACTGATAGGAGCTGTAGAGTGAAAAAATCTTGGAAGGCCACTCCTGTGAATCTAAACCATTGTGCCGCTGTGATGCATTGTTTTTATTTGCCTGTGTTATTGAATGACGGTTTCTAAGACATATTGTGAAAGTTTTAAATGGCATTTTTAACTCCCAGAAGCCTATTTTGTAGAAAAACAATGGGTTAAACAGATAGGAATGCAAATTTTACGTAGATAGCAGACCTGTCCATTATGCAGCTTGTGTCTATTTTTATAATTACCTAATCATATGGCCTTTTGGTACTGTCCTAAGATCATGGCATCTGGTCCTCTCACTTCCTGGCAAATAGATGGGAAAGAAATGGAGGTATTAGCAGATTTTATTTTCCTGGGCTCCAAGATCACCACAGACGGGGACTGCAGCCAAGAAACTAAAAGACGCTTGCTCCTGGGGAGGAAAGCTATGGCAAATCTAGACAGCATTCTAAAAAGCAGAGACATCACTCTGCCAACAAAAGTGCATATAGTCAAGGCTATGGTTTTCCCAGTTGCAAGGTATGGCTGTGAAAGCTGGACCATAAGGAAGGCTGAGCGCCAAAGGATTGAGGCCTTTGAATTGTGGTGCTGGAGGAGGCTCCTGTGAGTCCCTTGGACTGCAAGGCAATCAAACTGATCAGTCCTAGAGGAGATCAACCCTGACTGCTCTTTAGAAGGCCAGATACTGAAGATGAAACTCAAATACCTAATGAGTATTTAGAGGCCACCTAATGAGAAGGAAGGACTCCCTGGAGAAGAGTCTAATGCTGGGACCAATAGATGGCAAAAGAAGAAGGGGATGGCAGAGGATGAGGTGGCTAGATGGAGTCACTGAGGCAGTTGGTGTGAGATTAGGTGGACTCCGGGAGAAGGTGGAGGACAGGAAGGCCTGGAGGAGTGTTGTCCAAGGGGTCGTGATGGGTCGGACACGACTTCGCAACTAACAACAGTAACAATCATATGGCAGAATCCAAACCTGCTGACATGCCCACCAGACCTATCATCAGCACAACATGGAGCTAGCAATTCTAAAAGCAACCCAAAATGGGCAGAAATGTGTATCTCCAGGGTGGTGATTGGTTAGAAGGACTTGAAAAAAGAAGGTTGTCTGATCTGTCCTGATATAAAAACAAACATTTCTGCCTGCTTTGATGGCCTGTGGTGGAAACACTAGCTTTCCGTTGTTTTATGTAATAGTGTGGGCAGGAGTGCAGCAGCAGTGTTGGATACTGTCTGTGAACTGGGACTTAATCTCATTACTCAACATCTACTTACAAGAAATACTGTTTCTCAGGCACAGACGTTGCCAAAGTTATTCACAATATAATTGTTCCTTGCTCCTAATTCTCTTGACTCTGGAAGATACGCATATGTATTTGATGACATGGCGAACCCCCTGCCCCCCAAAAAAAACCCCACACAAGCCCTCTTAATTGCTATTGTGTTGAAATCTATCACCATAATTTTTGAGCAGGTAGCATTCTGAATTGATAACAAAAGCATGGCATTTGCTGCCTCTGTTCTATGCAAAGTTCTATAAAGATTATTTACAAGATCATTTTATAGTTCTTGTTCATTCTCAATAGCATTACTCTGCTTTTAAAACATCCATTAACCTTATAACATATATGCCCATGTCAATCTACATATGCATACATATATTTTGAAGGTATAACAACTTTGTAAAACATTCATGATTTTTCTAGCTGACTCTTTGTTTTCTGACTTGAAAAGTCATAGAAACCATTTGTAGATATTGAACAAAATAAAATTCTGACTAAATCCTATCCCCTTCCTTAACCACAGGAGTTACTATTAGGCTCAGCTGAGATTCCTGGAGGAAAAGGTTTAGTATGACAGAGCATACTTTTCTAGTGGTTGCTGTGTGATCCCAGTAGGCAGGGACACAACTAGTAAAATTCCTTAACTAGTGATACAGCTTTTAACAAGATTTTAGTTAAAATATAGATTTTAATTATTCATGTGTACATTTAATTCTTCCATTGATATCAGCAGGATTCAGAAATGCTTAACTTGGCTGGATCATGCCCTGCATGTATTCTTCTGCTATATTGGCTAGTCTGCAAATATAAATGAAAATGAAAACTTTTGCTAAATGAAAACTTTCTGTTATTGAAAACGTGAGTTACTGTTTCTTTCAGTGGGAGAAATTCTAGCTGCATATGAAGAAAATACAAGAGATTTCCTTTTTCCTGCTCCTAAGTTTGTCCATGGTCACCGAGGGCCAGTTCGTGAGGTTTTAATGCAGAAGATCTGTGGTTTTACAGTAAGTGATATTCATAAATGTGGGTATTCTAAGAGCAGCTGTTGCATGAGGGAAATGTGTTTTGACAGTATCTAAAAGTGCAAATTGTCTAGGGTTGAACTTTATAAACATTGAATCATTGTTCTGAAATGTTGCTCAGTGCTGTGATGCCCATACAATGTGATTCTATGCCCAACCTTTTGATGTCTTTGTGTTGAGAGATGTGGTCATTAAGGTCCACCTGTGCTGTTTGATGTAGATACTTTGTTTTCACTGGACATAAATGTTCTTTTGCTTCTTCAGACTGGATTCATCTGACATTTTGTTGTTAGTCCTCCTAGCTGAAAAAGATGCTTTTGGAATCCTTGCTTCTGCTTTGACAAATATTACAAAGTATATTACAAATAACAATTAGAAGAAGAGTAGCTTAGTGGTAGAGCATGTATTTTTCATGGAAATCCTAGCTTGACTCCCTGGCTTCTCTAGTTAAAAGGTTAGGAGAGCAGTTGATAGAAAAAAACCCCTAAGACTCTTGAGTATTCCTGCCATTCACAATAGGTAGTACTTGTCTAGATGACTAAGGATCTGACCTTTCTATGATAGTGAAGGAAGACATATTAGAAGCCTGGCTTGTTTTTTCTTAGCAAGAAGTGTTCCCCTTGTTTTGCCATGTTATTCTTAGCAATCCACCCAGTGTATCTGAAAGAAAAATATATATTTCTAGCTACATAGATCTTAGTTTATTGTATCTTAAAAAAATAAACACTGAGATTTCATTGTCTGCTTACCAATCCTTTGGCCAAAAAACTCCTCCCCCAAACCTGATTTTAGTAACCCAGTTTATTTCTCTAATAGTTTTGTGACTACTATCTTGAGTCACAAATATCCATTTCTCCTGTTAATGCATCAGTTGGTACAATTTGTCTCACATAGCCTGTTCATGTGAAACAACAAACTGATTTAAACACCGATGAGTTGTTGGGCTTGAGCAGGCATGTCTTCCTCTTCCTCTTGTTCAACCCATAATTGAATCAACAACAAACCATGAGTTAACCACGAGATCATTTAGCTCCCTAACAGCTCAGTTTGGATTCCCTTACCACACTCCACAACCCACTAAGGAAGCAATTGGGTTGTGCAGTAAAGGAGGCAGATGTGCTTCAGGCAGCATGCCAGATAGTCCCCACTCATGCATGACAACCCATCAGCTTTTTAAACCTGTGGTTTGTTGTTACATGTAAACCAGGTCATCTTATCAGAGAGGGTTGTCTGCCATTAACCTGTTAACAGTAGAGATGAGGAAGGATCAAACACAAATACTCAAACAAATAAGGAATACAGGGAATATTTCCACACAGATGACAAACCCGTGCTCCTTCCTTTATACCCCTCAGTCTAAACTCTTCTTTTGAATGTTCTTTTCTGC